>NW_010327814.1:21581-28749 GCF_000700745.2 Antrostomus carolinensis
GCTAAACAATTCTCCAAAGTATCTAGTATTGCAGTTCAGACAGTTGCAGAGATTTCAGTACAAACAGAACCTGTAGGAACAATAAGAACACCTTCAATCAGGGCCCGACTGGATGCTAAGGTTGAAATCATAAAGCACATTTCAGCTCCAGAAAAGACATATAAAGGAGAAAGTTTGGGATGTCAAACAGAGACAGAGTCAGATACTCAAAGTCCACAATATCTGTCAGCTTCATCTCCACAGAAAGATAAAAAGCGCCCAACACCATTAGAGATAGGGTACTCATCCCACCTCCGTCCAGACTCCACATTGCAGGTCGTCCCTTCCCCTCCCAAATCTCCCAAAGTTCTCTATTCACCCATTTCACCTGTTTCACCAAGCAAAGTTATAGAGTCAGCATTTGTACCCTATGAAAAACCCATCACTGATGACATCAGTCCTCAGAAGATGCTGCATGCTGACATTGCCAAGGTTCCTCCATCAAGCCCAAAGGCGGCAAAGATGATGCAACGCTCTATGTCTGATCCTAAGCCCCTGAGTCCCACAGCAGAAGACAGTTCCAGAGCTCAGTTTCAGTACACTGAGGGTTTCATGGTAAGATGTATTTACTTTCTATATTTTTTTTTAAATATGCAATTCTGCAGCTGTCAATACAGCATGAGGACTGACACACTCATTTGCAATACCTATGTATGTAGTCTTTTTGCACACCTAGCTGTAAAATCAGGAGAAATGTCTGCTATCTAAAGCAATGGTTATTTACTTCATTGCTTTGCCTGGAAATAGAGGAATCCATATTACAGTCTTACTAAAATTCAGAAAAAAAACCACAACAAATTCTTGTTCACAATTTGGAAAGCACTATATGTTTTGTATGGTAATTAATTGCCAATATAGTGGATACTGCCAATTCTTCAGAAAATTAAAAGCATTTTCTTTCTGGTCATACATCATCCAGCTCTTGTGGCCCAGTCTGCAGTGCATTTACTTTGAAATTACTGCATGTGCCTTCTGAGAGGCAGCTAACATCAGATTTATAATTACCTTAGCTAGCTGTCCTTTTTGACCCTCATGAGGTTTCTTGGCCATTTGTGATTCTGTGAGTAATCTTGTGTCCCAATATGTACATCTTTTATCTCTCCAAGACCAAAAGGTCTCATATCACAAATCCATTTTTTTGTTTGTTTGTTTTGGATAAGGAGGATTATAAAGAAATTATGCAAGTGTTGAGGGCTGTTTCTTATAGGATCAGAGAAGGAAATTTTGAATAGGACTGACATCATCAGGATCAAAACTTTTTATTTCTGCACTATTCCTTTTCCTTGAATAGTAAGATTTTTGATTTGGGAATTAGTCCATTATTTATGAATAAAATTATTGGCTGTCCTTTTGTCTAATTCCATTCTCTTCTGTCCATTGCAGAATCAGTATCTTATTTATCAGAGCTCTGGAAGAGTTGTCATTTGAGTTCTTCAGCAATTTTTGTCTTTTATGTTCAGTTATCTGTGAATACAGATAGTACAGGCTGTATAGAATAAAGAGAGTTTGTTCTCTATGTTTGGTAGTTTGTGGTGGCTTTCAAATGCAGAATTATCTGGTTATACCCTCCAGGGCTCCCACTGTAAGCAGTTTCTGCAGCTTCTCATGTTTGTGCAGATATTAAATGCTTCCTATGATGTTGCTGCTTGGAAAACAGTACTTGGAAGTTTGAAGGGAAAACTGTAGTCATGGCATTGGCACTCCATATCAAAATCATTCCCCGATTCAGGATTAGCACAGTGAGAGAAACTGCAGCACAAGCACTAAAGTTTCATGTAGAGCGTTTGGAACAGTATCTTGAAGAATATTCCTCATGAGTTAGAAAGTGTTGGATTCTACTAGATATTGGAGAACAGGTATAATATTATAAAATAACTATCAGTGTAGTGAAACTATTACTGAGGACAAATTATTCAGTTCACTTTTTTCATAGATACATACATATTTGACATGAATTGTGTACTTTGTATGATGGATGATAAATTCTATAAACAGCTGATTGTTTAAAGGCCTTTACAGCAGAGTTTGCACACATACAGTGTTCAATAATAAGACATGGAAACAAAGGGCTCGTACATCATTGTTTATTTTTTACCCATGTGTTTATTACCCTTTTGCTCAGTAATGAGCTATGATGTTCTTACTAGCATCCAACCATCAAGCAGCAAATAGCCCATGTCTCAAAGTACTTACAGTCTAAATGAATGAGGTGGACATCTTTATGGAACATGACGTGCAAAAAGACAAGTGCAAGTAAAATAAAAAAATTCCATGGATATAAAGTGGGCTGCACTATCTGTGTCATGTGGCATATGGTGAGGAAGCTGGTCTGTAAACCTCCCATGATCATCATGGCTGCTTTCAGCTCTGAAGTTATGTTGAGCATTAAGCCTGTTTTACCTTCTTTTTCTAATAGAGTTTTGTTAAGTATCCGAAGTTAAATTAGCTTAAGCTGGGATCAGGTACATGAAATTTAAAGGAGGAAAAGAGATATATGACCAAAAAAAGAAAATATTTAGAGTGACACTTTCAGAAAGTAATGACCTCATCAGCATCTGGAAATATGGGCATAAATTGCTTTTGCAATTGCTATATGAGTTTCAATTCTTAATTATTCAATCCAGTTACACTGAGAGGGAGGGATCTGCAATATAAGATCTAAATGATCTCCTAGTTTCCACAAGACTTATAGTATTCTCGCTAGCATGTCTATATTTGTTTATATCAGCTGAGAACCTGGCTTTAGAACTGTAACATCTTGGAGGCACAGGAAAGATTAGACAGTGATTTCTTCTTTTGTACCTTTTGTCACACTCAAAAGTTCTTCTTGAAAGTTAGCATAAAAACAATGTCACTGCTCACAAAGTGTAATCCTTGTTGACTTTTTTCCTACTGTAGAACTGTGCTTTTATAGCGATATATATATGTTATACTTGAGTTTAAATACAGGATCGCTTTTGGATTATCCTGTGTGAAAGTGAGATGTTTCCTCAAATTTAAAATATTTTGACCCCGAGGCTGTTTTTTTTTTTTAATTCTTTCTTTGTACAGTGCCCACTACCGCTAAAGTCCTTGTCTGTTAATTCTCTCTGTAACCCTTTTGTGCCTCCTGACTGAAGAGCTCCTAATTGCCTGATTATTAAAAGGAAAAGGTAGAAGAGATCAGTTATGTCATTCAAAACAATGAAGTTCAGTGCATAAAAACTTGCAAAACAGCTCACTCTGGAAAAGAGGATTTACTTGAGCTGAACATTAAAGAATAAAATGGAAATGAAAGATTGATCTTTCATTACCTTAGGGAAAGGGAATGTGTATGTGAATATTTTTGTATGAATTAATATCTCATCGCTTTTTTAATAGTTCCTGTTTCAGGGTTGTATCTTTGCATACATAAACATTGCAGGTGAAAAGGGTGTTTGTGTGTTCATATGTATGTTTCACAGGCTTCTTTTTATGATAGTTTATAAAAACATTTATCCTTATGCAATCAGTGGCACTAAAAGGTTAAGAATAAAATTGGTGTCTTTCTAAGGTTTACAATTAAATTCTACGTTGTCCTTCAGGCAGTGCACTTTCATCATTCATGTACTTCTTCCATTGAAAAATATATTCATTACAACATTGCAAGAAAAAAAATATTATGGACACTATGACTAAGATGATTAAATTATGTCTCTATGTTTTAGAACTGCTGTTTTAAATATAATTTTATTATTTAATACACCTTTTATAGGAAGCTATTACAATGTTTTATCTAATCTAGTATAAGTGAAAGGCTGAAAAATAACCTGACAGCTAATCACGTTATAATATCCAGATAATACTGCTTTCAGTGATGGCGCATTTAATTTTCAGATAACAAGCTATATGTTTACATTAAATTTTCATTTAACATCTGTTGTAGTCATTCCCTCTATATGAACACTTGAATGAACATAGATGGTGGCTTCCTGTATGTATCTGTGATATATATTAGTAATCAAGTGTAGCTGTGTCACGGACAAATTGTGACCTATAGGTAGTCAGCACCAAAAAAAAGTGGAAGCCACCCAACTGGAACTGATACTTGGCAAAGATACCAATTTTTCCTGTTCTGTGAGCCTTGTGCCACTTGAGCTCCCAGTGGCAGTGAGCACTGACACTGACTTTGATAGACTGTCCTACCAGCCAGCATAGTAAAGTTCCATGGAGTGCAGAGCCATAGCACTGATTTCCATGAGGGCACTGGGAAGTGTTAGTAGGTTTTGGAAGTGGAGACTGAAATTCATCAATTCATCAGCAACAAAAAATTGTGAGTACCTGTCTAGTTTAATAAAGAAATATCTTTACACCAGTCCATTACAGAATCAAGTCACATGCCAGACACAGTCAACTTCAGCACTTGTACACATTGCACATGTGTAATCAAAGATAGAAAATGTCTTCCTTTTGCCTTTGGATGCAAAATGCATGCTCAGCTAAACTGAAGCAGTTTGCAAAAGGTCTTCCACATGCACTGTCACACAAATGTAACATCTACAGCTAAGCAGTGCGTAAGGACTCAGCAGAAGTGTTTGTATTAGTAAAACTAAGGCAAAGACACATCTGTCAGCAGCCTGTCAGCTTCAGGGTAGAATCTGTACATTTAAGCTTCAACACGTAGAAGAAGTTCTATAAATCTGTTTATTAAGAGAGTTAACAGAGATTTTTACTCAAATTTTTCATCTGATGTGAGTTGGTGCAATTGTAAGGCAAATATATTCAAATCCGTATACTATAGTAAAAAAGAATGATTTCAAGCAAAATCCTAAAAGATTATTTCTTTATTTAGGTAAAAATTGCAGGTCTTCATCTGTTGCTGTAGTAAGAATGGAAGTGATTTTATACTGATTTAAAAACTGTAAATTTCCTTAAATGTCATAAATTTAAAAGTAGTGAAAACAGTATTTTGTCTTCTATGATATTCTAAAGTTTTCAGCTTTAAAACTGAAGGTTAAGGCTTCAGTGATTTGGGCTGTCCTTTGCTGTGTCAGATGTGCTGTATATGGCTACTGAAGGGAGGAAACAGTGTAGTTGCTCCCAGTAGAATTAAAACCTTCCATATAATATATCCATGAGGTTTTTGCTTGTGTATTCAGGACTAAACTGAGCACCAGACTTGTATGACATCAAGGAATGTTCTGCTTGGTTGCTGAATAAAGAGTAGGGATAATTATCTGGTTTGGAGTTGGATATCTCTGTTGACCTTCTTCAGAAGCAGCGAGTAGGTTCTGTCTTAGTGTCATGCCAGAATTTCAGGTAACAGATTTCTGCTGTTGTTGAAGCACAGGACAGTGGTGTTTCCCTTGGTTTCTTGTAATCTGGATCTACTTCCAGCTGAAAAGGGGTTGGTACTTTGTTATAGCTCTTATTTTAAAATATTAAGAAGTGTTTTGTGGTCTGAGAAATAGGTGGTCACATGTTTGTAACTGCAAAAATCTTAATTCATTGACTTTAATTTTCCATTTTAGTCCCATGAACTGGTTTAGAAAAAAAGAAAGAACATTTAGTTTTCTGTAGAAGTTACATTTCAATATAAGAGAGCCATTACCTCTTGCAGAAACAGCTGCTGTTTGTGTTTAAGTACAGAGGGCTGTTGAGTGAGGAACCATCTTTCATAGTTTGATGTTAGAGTAACCTAGATTTAAAGTGCAAGGGGTTTGTTTGTTTTTTTTATTTTTTTCTTTGCTTCTAAGTGATGTCTCTGTGCTGTCGTTTGATGGAACTATTCTTCAGGCACAAGTGACAACTAGTCCTTCATTTTGGCCATGCATACACCAGTCTTAAAAACAGTCTGAGAGTGTCTTGATTTCCACAATTCATATGGTTTGCATGCAGTTTATGAACTGCATACCTGGATCTGCCTGACAGCATGCTACCACACTTAGCAATAGGCTAAGTCACCAGGTCTGATTGGGAACCTGTATTCCATACAGGTTCTTGCATCCCTGAAGAGACCCCTGCAGCTGCATATGAGGCTGGTTCATTGCTTATGGACAGGAGTTCTTATTTTGAGATTGAATTCAGGCCAGCAAGCCAGAGAAGGTGTACATCTATCTACTGAGTTCCTTTTGTGCTTGAATATCAAGTCAAACACTTTTTTTGTGTGTTTCAAACAAGTTCACTGGCAACTGAGTTGAAAAGAAGATCTCACTCGTATCTAGAAACAATTCTAGACAATCTTTTCCCTATGTAAGTGGTAATATAGGATTTACCCATCTTCTCCTTTAACTATGTGGGTTTAGCTTGATTTAAGATTACTTTTCCACTAACTGTATTATTTACAATTTAGAGTCCTGTTAACATTTCAAGCTACTGCTTCCTGTGCTGTATTTGAAATCCTTTGGAATAACATTTATGTGACTCAAATGAGGCATCTTTTTTTCCATCTGTCAGATCTTTAAAACAGAAAGACTACTCCACATTTGGTCAACATATCATATAAACATTATTTTCTGAAGCACATTTAGCTGGCTTAGTCTGTCTTGCCTGATACATTTAAATTAGTTGATTTCACACCTTCGCTATTCAACCAAGGGACATTAATGCATTAGTGAAAATTATTATGGTATTCACTCTTTTGCTTTTCAAAAGGCATCCTTGACAATCTTTTATAAAGTGTGAGATTTATGTCAGAGTTGACAAAGGGCCTAGGTTTTCTGTCACTTGGGCGTTTTCTCACTTGATGTTAGCTTATTCATCTTCCTGTTAAGCCAGCTCTCATATACACATTAAAAAACCACCTCTGGCCACAAATCCTATCCCTCACTCTTTTATCTTCCATGAAGGACAAAGAATGAAGGTACAATAATATCTTTCCACTCATTTCCAGATGACTCGGTTCTCTTGGTTACCCATTTTACTAATACTTTGAGTTTTGGTTGTGAAGAGAGACCAATATCATGTTCCCTCCTTTAAAGTAATAAATACTATGTATAAATGTATACAGCAGAAGCAGGCACAGAAGAATGACAGAGGGGCACATACCGACCACCAAGTTTTGGCCTACATCAGCTCTGTTTTGCCTCCCAAGTTTCATCTATCAAGCCATGGAATACTGTAGTTAGTCTGAATAAGTAGTAGGAGGGTAAAATTTCTACTAGTGCAATTG
>NW_010327814.1:28782-36753 GCF_000700745.2 Antrostomus carolinensis
CTGACAAATTTGTCTTCATGAATTTTATTCTGTTCTCTCTTCTATGAGTTGCTTTGACTGAAGCAAATGAACGTACATTCTCCAAAGAAGCTGAAGACCAGTGTCTATAAAATCTTCCCTAGAAGGGAAGCACTGACTTTGCTATGCTAGCAAGTTGTTTCGTACAATAAAAACAGAACAATAGCTGAAAGTATCTGATGCTAAAGTGTCTGCAAGTACACTGTATTGTTGCCCAAAAGGAGCCAGTCATTGGTTTGGACTGCTTTTCCCTACTGAGATTTGAGAACATTTGAGATACACTTAGGGCAGAGTTTCCTATTTAGTTTTCTCCAGAAGGAATCCAGTTTGCATGCAGGAATACCTCCCTGAAAAATGTAGCAATGTGCACTAACTAGAGAAAAACAATTTTTTCTTGTCAAAATAGTCCAAACTTCATCTCATAATAAAATGCAAGCTTTAATTCCAACACTTTTTCCCATCATTTTATTAAAATATTTTTAAGTTTGTAAAATATTGTCTCGATCAGCCAAATGTGACTAAATGTTGCTTGGAAGTCATCCAAGATTGGAAACATTCATGATAGCTCTTATGTTCTATATGAAGATTACTAAAAAAACCCCAAAACCCAGAACCACAGTACATCCAAACCTTATGATCAGATATAATTAAATATAACAAAACACTCAGAACAATAAAACAATCTTCTGTATGCTTCTTCATTCTCCACTGTGTGATTACCTTTCCTCTGTACATGAGACCTCTAGGATGCTCCTTTAACACAAATTAGTGCATTTAAAATTCTCCCTTGCTTTTGTTTTTGTTTTTCAGAAACATTTAAGGGTATGCCAGTGTTGAGACAATTATTCTATGCAGTCAGTTCCTCAGAATTTAAAGGGGTGCGTCTCCATTAATTTCTGATACCTGGGCATACTTTCTTCAGAGACATACTTATCACTGGAGATTCATTTAGTTTTAGCATATGACCTACTAAAAATTTCAAAACTCTACATTTTCCCCTAAAGGAAAAGATGATAAATATCTGCAGAACTAGATATACCCTATATGATCACCCGAAAAAATAAAAATTAAAAAAGGGTTAAATGAAGGTAGCCAGTAATCTTTGGGTTAGATGTGTGTTGTTAAATTGTCTATCAGAGCTCTGAAGTTTTGCTTCTCATCTCTAGAAATCCTGGTTAGGCCAGATTCTCTTTACTATCAGTGCTTCAAATTGCAATGTGGGCTAAACACCCAACACGTTTTGGTTGGTTGATTGATTTATTTTTTTGTTTGTTTGTTTGTTTGTTTTAGTTTAGTTTGATTTCTTTTTTTAAAATTAGTAAGACTTTCCTATGTTAGAACTAACTTTTCCACAGTTCTGATCCTGAAAATCCTTCTATTCAGGCACTGGTTTTATGAGTCAGTGATTTAATGTTAAAAATAATTTGTTAAGATAAATAATTGTAATTACAGTTATAAATTAAACAAGTGTAGGCATACGAGTTTACATATTGATGCTGCAAAATCAAATTAAGGTAGTATGAAATACTGAGAAAAATAGTCCCTTCTACTGTGCTTCTTTTCTTTCTTACTCCAGCACAGTATTATATATTGATAAACTAAAATTTTTGCAATTACTATTTTTTAATGGAAATTTACTTTCCATCTGCCAGCTGGAGTTAGATACCTTAGGTCAAACTGGTCACTGTCAAACTGTAAGGCAATTTTAATGGGTCAAATAAGGGTTTATCGTAGGCTTAACTCTTTAATAATTCAATTGCAATTTAGAGTATGGAGAAAGCACTCATATAGCATTTGCAGATCAATACAGGAAATGCAATTACTTTGGAAAGCAGAATTGCAATTCAGAGCAGTGTTCCAAAATCAAATTCAATAATGATATAGTCATTACTGATACAAAATTTAAAAAATATATATTCAGAAATATCACTGTTTAGGCAATAGTTATAGTCTACAGGCAGAAGTATTTCAAGGGAACAACAGTTCGTCTACTTTTGGGAGCTATCTTGTTAACAGTTCTCACATCTGGTCTGGAGAGACCGAGATAGTTTTTCCTTTGTGCTTATCTTCTCAGTTCAGTTTCTCCAAAAAATTTCCAGTTTTGTTATCAAGGAGGAGTTGAACACTGGTAAATTTTTTAAAAACTCAAAAAAGTGATTTACCTGCTGCAATGTTAAGCTCAGGGAATGGGATGTGTAATGGGTAGTGGTATGGTAAGTGCTTACAGTCTCTGTATTTCAAATGAAGGCATGAGACAGGAATTAACAGTAGCCAGTTTGCTCAGTGCTGTGATGCCTAAGTCAACCTTTAGAAACTCCAAGTCTGAAACATTGTCACAGGGTATGGCTTAGACATCTCTCAAAGTGATGCAGAGCCTGAAATTTCTCTCTTCATATTCCTCCTTTCCCTCTGTATGAGACTACAGAGGAAGCCTGCCTTTTGGCTCTCCTCCTCCAGAATTTCTTGCATTTTGTACAGAATGAATTCAAGTCTCAGTTCAGTTTCTGTTCACATTCTCCATCTGTCCATGTCTTCCTTCTAATCTTGCTAAACCCTACTTCTGTTTCCCAGCTGGTTTCTCTCTGACACCTTCTCTTATCCAATCTAAGTGGTTCCTATCAAAATACAGCTTTTATTATTTCACCTTGCTCACTTCGCAAGTTGTTTCCTAATGCCGAATCCAATTCAAGCGTCAAGTTTGCTGGTGCTCTTACACTGCCTGGCCAGCCTTTTCCCTAGAGTAGGATCATAAATGCCAAACAGGTTAAGTGGGCTAGCCATTAACTAAAAGTAAAAGCAGGGTTTGAAATTAAATAACTGGTTTGGAGGAAGGCCTGAAGGAGGATTAAATGCTGATGATTTCCTCAGTGTGTGTGAGATGGGAAGTTTAATGGTCCTGATTTCTCTTAAGTCTGGCTAACTTCTTGATATAGACAATCAGCAGTTGCCAGAGGTGAAAAGATAGTCAGGAAGGGTGATGGATGGATTGAATCAGAATGAGAGTTACCCACCTAAAATTTAAGCTTAATATAGGGAAGATTAATTTGAAACTCAATGTTTATTTTCAACTGCTGTATAGCATTAATAAAACACATTGACTCAGGATATCATAACATAGCTTGGAAGTAATATTTATTTCATCAGCTTGTGGAACACATTTTCTGTAACCTCTTTCATAACTATATTTTTACTATATATGTATATATACAGATATATATATATATATATATGATGTAAGAGGGTACAAGTAAAATAAAGTTATGCGTCTAATCTGAATTAAAGTTGGAACCAATGACTGTCTTTTTCAGAAATTTTACTGATGGATTGGTCCCTTATATCACATTAGTAATCATTTTATGATTCCTAAATTATAATTCACAGCAGAAATATCATGGCCTTCTAGGAAAAATGGAGTGGAATCAGTGAGTTTGTCCTTTGCTCATTTGATCAGTGATGTAGTAGTATGGAGAGTTTTCTAGTAATGCCTCCAGCTAGTTCTTTAGGCAGAAAAAGTCATTCTTTTGACAGCAGTAGTGTAGGCTGCTCTGAGTCATTATGTTCTTACGGGATATTTTAATATTGCTTGTCTTAGAGAGCCATAACACAGGCAGATGAACTCGCTTTAATATCTTTTTTTCCATTTCTTCATCATTTGGCCCAAGAGCTCAACAAACAAAACAGAAAGTTTTGACAATGCTATAGAATAACATTTTTACTTTTTATATATGTAAAAAAAGCAAATTACTTTTCTGGAGAATATTTTGCAAACATGACTAACAGTATTTTTTATCTTAGTGACACTACAGTTATGGAACATTTTTGCCTACATTAAAGCATTTATTTAATAAAAATAAATACTGCAGTCCCTACTATTTCACACCTTCTGCAGCATCTTGGCAGGAAATTCATCAGGATGTTGATGCCTGTTTTATGTTTTGTGAACATTAACTACCTAAACCATCACTGTGACTGAGAAAAGGATCACCATCAAATTAGATTGGGATGTGTAGTCCCACCTCCACCTCAAAGCTGAGCTAATATTTCAATTTTAGATCAAATGACTTGGAGGCGTTTCCAGTTGAACTTTGAAAATCTCCAAGGACAGAGATTTCTTTGTCTCTTTGGGCATCCTCTTCTGGGACTTCACTGCTCTCGTGGTGAAGAATGCTTCATTTCCCTTGTGCAACTTGTGCCTTTTGTCTTTCACTCCACATCACTTAGAAGAGTCTGAGTCTGTCTTTTCATAGTGCTGTATTTGACAGCTGAAGATAACAATTAACTATTTTTTCCAGGCTAATAAAGCTCAGTTCTTTTAGCCTCTCTTCGTAGAACAGCCACTCTTCTCAAGCCCTGATCATCTTACTGGGCCTACATTGGGCTCTCTAGTCAAGATTTTTAATGCCTTGGGTGGATTTTTGTGTCAGATATAATGTGGCCAGCAGGACTAGGGACGTGATCGTTCCCCTGTGTTTGGCACTGGTGAGGCCATACCTTGGGTGCTGGGTTTGGTTTTGGGCCCCTCACTACAAAAAGCCATGGAGGTGCTGGAGCATCTCCAGAGAAGGGCAATGAAGCTGGTGAAGGGTCTGGAGCACAAGTCTATGAGGAGTGGCTGAGGGAACTGAGGTTGTTTAGCCTGGAGAAAAGGAGGCTGAGGGGAGACCTTATTCACTACAACTAGCTGAGAGGAGAGTGTAGTGAGGTGGGTTTCAGTCTCTTCTCCCAAGTAACAAGTGATAGGACAAGACAAAACAGCCTCAGATTGTACCAGGGCAGGTTTAGATTGGTTATTAGGAAAAATTTATTAATCGAAAGGGTTGTCAAGCATTGGAACAGGCTGCCCAGGGAAGTGGTGGAAGTGGTGGAGTCACCATCCCTGGAGGTATTTAAAAAAACATGTAGATGTGGTTCTTAGGGACACAGTTAAGAGGTAAATTTGGCAGTGTTAGGTTTATGGTTGAACTCAATGGTCTTAAAGGTCTTTTCCAACCTAAATGATTCTATGATTTTATAAAACTGGATGGGAAGAATATGAGAACATCTCTCAAGTCCTGCTTTTCTAGTTAGCATTGTTGTTCTCATTAGCTCGAGTGCAGTGACACTCGAACTGCTGTATGGCATCACTTCAGAGGCAAATTATGTTCCCTCAAGCACTTCCTATGCAGCTTTATAAAGAAATACGCAGTACAGTTCAGGAAACACTAGCCTATGCCCCCCATTAAGCTCTCAAACCCAGTAATTAGGTTAGAGTAATTTGGAAAATTGCTGGATTTTTTTTTTTTTTTTTTTTCAACTAAAACCTCTTCCTTTTTTTCTAGATTTTATTGATACACTGACATTTTGAGAAATTGTCCTTTCATAATAAAAACTAGTATCTGTTTATAGGCATGTAATGCATAGGTGATGTATAAATTCTGAGATACTAGCACCTCAATGTCTGTAATCATTATAGAGAAAAAGTCTATTCTAAACGTATTCTGCATTTTTAACTTTTAGATTAGAAAATGTCTCATTCATTCCTATGGCTTGAAAATAAAGATCCCCCAAATCCAGTGTCAGTGTTCTATAAAGCATATCTTTGAGGGATTGTATTCAAAAATATAACATAAAAAGTATTTCCATGTTTTTTTACAAAAACAAGAAGTACAATTGAAGCATAAGTGATGGAACACTGCCAAAACATTTCTATGTTACAGCACCATCCCAAATTCAAGTTGGCAGTCATTAATGCCTTTTTATTTTGGATTTTCTTTGAATATGATTTTTCGTATCTTAATGTTGGAATCTTTTCCTCTGTTTTGGAATAATTTTTTATATATATATAATTTTTAAGTAAATGTCTGTACTAGACAAGCTCTAAATTTTCTTGCAGAACTGTGACTGTAGGACTAGAATGGTTTTGACTCCTATTTCTACTTTGTTTTACAAATTCTTTAAATATTCTTGATGTGTCTGACCCTTGGTCTTGAAGAAATACAAATGTTTTCCATTACTACTCAGTATCGGTTGCTTATAGTATGTTTAAGCAAATAATTTTGTGTACAGATGAAGATCTGTCTTTCAAATCCTGTTGAAATAGAGAAGTTTGTTTATAATCCAGCCTGTTGTGCTGGAGATGTGTATCAAAGCATTTTCTTCTGCCATCTTCACCAGCTAAAAACCATTAGTCACTTCTGCCTTTTTCAGTCTTTAGAGAGGACTTCTTTGACAAATAGCATTTACACCCAACAGTTCTGCTTTCAATCCATAAATGCTGCCATTTCTTGTATGTAGGAAGATGTATCCATATACTGTGCCTTAGGCTGCTATAGGCCAGAGTGAACATTAGGCTATTTGAGACTTCAGAGCAATCATTTGAATTTCCATTAATATATCTGAACCCAAACAACACTGAATGACATGAGTATAAAGCCTTATATTTTGTGAAGCTAAGATGTCAGTAGTATATTCAGTAGCCATTCAGTTTGGATGGTCTGGACTAATTTTTCAACCATTACTTTTCCACTGTTCTAATTTGAATTATTATGTACATTTCAGGTTTTAATTCATTTTCTTTTCTTTGTAAACTCTGGGTTTACTCTACAGGATCAAATTCAGACTCATTAGTTTAAAACAGTGAGAACAACATCTAAAAACAACAGAGAAGAGAGACAACTCAAATATGTATTCATCTTGTAAACATCTTTTACTGTTTATACAGTAAAACTCACTGCGCACTGCATGTTTAGGGTAATTGGTATAGTCCATATTAATGTAATCAAGTAGAGCTAATTTTTATTTAGATTTTTTTTTTTTTTTTTTTTACTTATGATGGTAGACAAAGAATGGTTTGGAACAAGAATAATAGGGGCTCTGAAAATGAGGGGGGAAAAAGAAACTTTTTCCTTTTCTATCTGCTGTGAAAGTATATCCTAGACTCCAGGTAAACCATAAGAATTTTCATTTTATGTAGTGTCTTGAAACATTGCAGTTGGTTTAAGTTCTGTTCTCCTTTTCTTTTGATACAAATGTAGGTTTAGAACCTGCAAATGGCACATTTTTCACATTAACTTCTGTTTTTTCTGCTGCCTTTTCTTTATTTTTAACTTCATTAGTGTTAAAGTAAGGTTGCCAAATTTCTATCTTCCTGTCCTGCTTGTCACAATAAGCAGAAATGGGAAGAGGAAGGTCATGATTCTAAAATAGTATAATTGCTATTAAAATAGTAGGAAGAAAATTCATTAAAGGTTACTGCTTTCTTTTTCCCCAACCCTAAAGAGCTGGATTAAATATCACATTGCCTGTCATCTGAATTTATCCAGGAGTGGAACCCTTCATTTTCTGAAAATGAATCTAGATTTCAGTGTTAGTCCTATAAACCATATTTAGTAATTACTAAAACAATCAGATGTAAAAATTATATCCATTTATACTTAAAGAGAAAAGATGGAGATTGTTCTGAAAATCAGGAGTTTCTCCCAGTTTTATTCACAGTTGAGCTAATCAAGACTGAATCAGATGCCTTGACTGGATTTCTTTGTTGAATCACAAAATCACAGAATGGTAAGGGTTGGAAGGGACCTCAGGAGATCATCTAGTTCAACCCTCCTGCCAAAGCAGGTTCCCTACAACAGGTTGTACAGAAAAGCATCCAGATGGGTTTTGAACATCTCCAGAGATGGAGACGCCACAGCCTCTTGGGCAGCCTGTTCCAGTGCTCTGTCACCCTCACAGTAAAGAAGTTTTTCCTTAGGTTTGTATGGAACTTTCAGTGTTCCAGTTTTTGCCCATTGCCCCTTGTCCTGTCACTGGGTACTACTGAAAAAAGCCCGGCCCCACCCATTTGGCCCCTGCACTTCAGGTTGATAGAATATTGATAAGATCCCCTGTCAGTCTTCTCTTCTCCAGGCTGAAGAGTCCCAGCTCTCTCAGCCTTCCCTAGTACAGGAGATGCTCCAGGCCTCTCATCATCTT
>NW_010327815.1:0-17979 GCF_000700745.2 Antrostomus carolinensis
TCACTGACAAAGATGTTGAAGAGCACCAGTCACAACACCGACCCTTGAGGGACACCACTCTTCACTGGTTTCCACCTGGACTTTGAGCTTTTGACCACAACTCTTTGATTGCGACCATCCAGCCAGTTCCTTATCCACCAAGTGGTCCATCCATTGAACCCCCATGTTTCTCATTTAGAGACAAGGATATCATGTGGGACGGTGTCAAACACCTTGCACAAGTCCAGGTAGATGACTTGCACAAGTCCAGGTAGCAACCAGATCAGTTGCTTTAGCCTTATCCACCAATGTTGTAACCCCATCATAAAAGGCCACGAGATATGTCAGGCATGACTTGCCCTTGGTGAAGCCATGCTGGTTGTCACCAATCACCTTCTCATTCTCCATGTGCCTTAGCATAGTTTCTAGGAGTATCTGCTCCATGATTTTGCCTGGCACTGAGGTGAGGTTGACTGGCCTGTAGTTCCCCTGGTCTTGTTTCTCTTTTTAAAAATGGGGTGATGTTCCCCTTTTTCCAGTCTGCGGGAACTTCAGCAGACTGCCATGACTTCTCAAATGTGATGGATAGTGGCTTTGCAACTTCATCTGCGAGTTCCCTCAGGACCCGTGGATGCATCCCATCAGGTCCCATGGACTTGTGCACCTTCAGGTTCCTTAGGTGCTCCCAAACCTGGTCTCTCCTACAGTGGGTGGCTTTGCATTCTCCTGGACCCATCCTCTGCTTTCTAGGACTTGGGCAGTGTGAAACGAGCCCTTGTCAGTGAAGACTGAGGCAAAAAATATTCAGTGAGCACCTCAGCCTTCACAATGTCCTGGCTGATCAGATGTCCTGTTGCCTTCCAGAGAGGACCCACATTTTCCCTAGTTTTCCTTTTTTCCCCAACATACCTGTAGAAACTTTTTTGTTGCCCTTGATGTCCCTGGCCAAATTTAATTCTATTAGGGCCTTGGCTTTCCTAACCTGACCCCTGGCTTCTCGGGTAATTTCTCTGTATTCCTCCCAGGTTACTCATCCTTCCTTCCACCCTCTATAGGCCTCTTTCTTGATCCTAAGTTTGTTCAGGATCTTCCTGTCCATTCATGCAGGCCTTCTGCTGTTTTTGCCTGCCTTCCTCTTTGTTGGGATGCATCATTCTAGGATCTAAGTTTGGCTATCAGTGAAAAAAATATGAGCAGCATATGAGCAGTCAACAGCATGACTTTTGCCATGGAAACGGCATGGCTACTGACCACCATTCCAGGAACCACATGTTTAATGGCATCTTTTCTGCCCAATTTCAGCAACCTCTGAGAGCCAACTATTTGTTCTCATTTGCCTGAAACATGGTATTTGATCTTCACGTACATGTCCCCGGTGAATCCATGCTAAAGAATGCACTGCTTAAAGCTGTGATACTATCCAATGCTAAATATTTCCATGGTTTGCTTTCCTTTTTTTGAAATAGAATCTTTCTCAGGCAATTAAGTTCATAACTCTAGAAAGAGCCTGGGAGGGAGAAGTTTAAAAAAGAAGAAAAAAGAAAAAAGAAAAAAAAAAGAAATGTTATCCTCAATTAAGACATACTCTAAATTGAATCCTTACTGTGATTATTCTACTTTTTGTGCCTAAATGGTTTACAAAACCCAAGTGAATTGAAACCTTATAATTAAATACATCTAGACTAGCTAAAGGCAAAGAAAAAACATAGAGTTAAACAATCCCTTATGTCTCAACTATTTTATAAGCATAAATGTGGGGTATTAACTGTGTATATATGTGTTAGAAGCTATATGGGGAACTAATATTTAATCAGCCTATGCATTAAATATTAAAACTGAATCTAATATCATATAATATGTTCCAACCAATACACCAAAAAGCCCAATGGATAGTAGTTTTTCCAGCTGAAATGGGGTCTTCATTACAAATACATTTTGATACAGATGTCTGAATCAATATAAGCTTTGTACTTTTTTTACTGGACATCATGACGATATAAAGAATGTGGGAAGGTTGGAGTTCATGACTTTATATTCCAGATAAACCCATTATAATTTGCTGAGCCTCTGTAGTGGAAAAGGATGATAATGCTGATGTTGACAGCAAAATGAATGAGAAGCAGAGCTGAATGAGTTTGGTTAGGACACTTATTACTGCCTGATGAAAGGTTAGGATAATATTTAAAACCTTTATTTAAGTGTATAGCAATACTCTTTTTGCTAGGGAATAAATTCCAAGATAAATGGCCAGTGAATCAATAAGTGCTCCAATCTGTGGCCTGAGAATTCATTTATCATGAACCATTTATCTCCTCACATACTCTCTTATAAAAAAAGCTTAATTAAATTTCATGTGGTCTCCTTAGGCTATGGTATTATCAGCATGCACTAGCAAATCATAACACTGACAGAAAAGCATATCTGTAAATGCACTTAAAGATAGTCAGAAAGGAGTCATTATTTTATTATGCCTAAACTAACCTTCAGAAATAAACAGAATTAATAATGTGTCAATACACTGCAGTATAAACAGCATGTATTGAGGAAATATATAAGAAAACACTCATAACAAAATTAAAGCAGTGTATATTGTCACAATCATTGCATGAATAATATTCAGCAGTGTTTGTACAGTCAACTTAGTCTTCACAGAAGACTTTATTTAGGAAACCTTATTTAGGAGTTTTAAGAAGTTGGCTTTCCATTTATTCCATGTAAATCCTAATAAGATACATTCAGAAATTATTGTTTTTGTTCTTCACTAAAACATCACCAAATAAAGAAAACCAGGATCTTAATCAGCAAAGAACACTGTCCTGCCTGCATGTGTTTAACACTGTTCAAAATTCAGAAGTAAAATGACTAACAAACAGTACTAGTAGGAAAAAAACTTCCAGAAGGTGGAAAAGAGAAGACATTAAATTTTCATATCTATCTATACAGTATTAGAGAACCAAGATGAAGGATTCCTAAATTAGGATTTTTGTGCTCAAATTAGTAACCATTAATGAGGTGATCAGTAGACATGATTATTAAAATATTGTATTTGCCAAAACAAAAGAACTTTCTGTCAGCCTTCATTGTTGATGACAGGGTAAGGCTAAAAAAAAATGAGTAAAATCACTTAGAAAAGGTGTTTCTTTGCCCACTCATTTATGCAGCAATAAATGCAATTAGTAAATATGGAAAACTCAGGGTCAGTTCACTCGTCTTCCTAGAGATATGATTGACAATATCTACCTCTTAGAAGTGTGCTTTGTAATGCAAACAACACGACATTCTGGGAAAAGTGCTCATTCTCTTTTCCATACATGCCTCCGGACTAACCTATATTACATTTTTTTTGGTACATCATACTCTTTCTTCCTTTTTTTTAAAAAAAAAACAAACCAAAACAAAAAAAAAAAAACCACAAAACAAAACAAAAAAAAACAAAAACAAAAAAACAAGCACATGAAGGTTCACTTGTTCCAGTTTTCAAAGAAAAAAATTGTCTGTCAACCCTATGACAACAATAAATACAGCGCATTTTTTCATCTGAGGTCCAAACATTTTATCTAATCTTCTAGTTCTTTTAGAATTAAGAAATTCACGTAGTTATATATATCAGTTAACACATTTTTGTGGATCCCAACATTTAGTAACATTTTAGCTGATGTCATTGACTTAATCACTTCAAGACCATTTATTTCTTACAGTTGTTACAGAAATGATGGAGTTTACAAAATGATGATTTGAAGATTACAGTGGTCTTACTTTAATTTCATTTGCATGCTTGCATAAAGAAATGAGCTGTAGTACACAAAAGCTTTTCAGTGCAATACATTTTTCTTCTGAAAGGATGGCTCTTTTGTGAAAACATTAAATTCATTATATTGTGTCAAGAAGTAGGACAAAGTTTCCTAGGGGGAAACATTCGCTCCAAAGAAATGTTAGTTCCTCAGAAAAAGTAAGGGAAATTACTAAGAAGCCTCAGAGGATCCCATATGTTTTACGATGTCCTTAAAAACATGAAGAAAACATTCTTCACCATGTTCAGGGGGTGGCTTGAAGGTTGAGTGTGTAGTTGCATTGGTTAAATAACCCCAGATGATACAAATGACACACATTTGGAATCCCTTGGACTAACAATGAGTTCCCAACACAAAACTCTTCATTATTAGATGATTCTAGTTGTTTTTATGTAGGGTAAAAAGGAAATTGGACTTTCAAGTAATTTCACTGCTACCTTTGAACTCCTGTGAAATGGTATCATATTTCATGAAAATAGTCTTCTAGGGTTTTTTTGGATTGAGAGGAAAACAGTTTATACGGCTTACAGGTATTATTCCTTATTGACTGGTTCATTGATTGATTGAAGATTTAAATCAGTTCCTCGGATTTAACTGTTCCTTGAAATACTTGCTTACTATGCTAGGAAAAAAGAAAACAAGCTTTAATGCATTACTTCAAATAAAAGGGGCAAGTTATTTTTCAAAAAATATAAGGGTTTTTTTTACACTGGGATAGACGTGGCCAGAGTCTTACCCAGTGTTATGGTCTTGGTGTTACAGCCCTAGTCAGCAAGTCGTGAGATATTTAGTAAGAGATGTCTGGCTTTCTCATTTAAAATGCAATAAGGCAGTCATTTGGCCTGAGGCTTTGGGAGCACAGAGTGCACGTGCACAGTACAGAACCAAGGAGGTTTTCTTAGCACAAAAAGAGCAATGCACTTAGGTAATTATGCCACTTTAGGTGTCTGAGCTATCTCACTGAATATCTCTGTGCCACTTGTGTTGTGCCAGGGAGACATACTCACTGCACTGCATTGTGGATAAACATCTTGACCAGTCATTTAAATAGCAAAATTTCACATCTGAGAGGAGGTACAGTGCTGTATGTAGTGTTTAGCTGTTTAAACACCTGACAGATAATGAAGTTGACCTACCTACTGGGACTTCTATTAAACAAGTAATTAGATTTCTAACCTGTTAAAAACAACAGCTGGTAATGTTAACATTTTTTTCATTATTTCATGCATTTTTGTAAAATTTATGGAATGTTACTTTTGAAAATTTGGTTCTTTGTTCCTTTTTTCCTTTTCTACTCCTTTGTTTTTGCCACCCATCTGGCAGAATGAAACCTACATTGATGGTTACACTTCATTCCTACTAATCCTTTCCATATTTTTCATTTGTCTTTTCTGCACTCCAGAAATTTTTAAAATTTCCTAGCCACTGAAAAGTGATGTTCTTAAAACTAGAGAGTGTTACAGATCTAAAGGGGAAGAATAGAGATCACAAAATATAACATTTCAGAACAAAACTCAGAAAATCATTAGTTGCCTGTATATACTGTAAAAAACAAACAAACAAACAAAACCAACACCAAAACAAAACAAAACATGTGAAATTCCAAAATCTTGAAGAATTGAAATCTACCACAAAAGTATTTTACAAGTATACACCTATGTGCTTTCTCAGTGCCACAGAATGGAAACATATTGATGTTTCTAAATTTTTTTTTTTTTTTTTTCACCCTTTAATATCTGTAATGTTTTGGTTGCATGCATTGGTGTACATAACACCTATACCTGATGAATGTTGTTTATTCCTTTGAACAACAACTTCCTAAAGTCTTCAGCAGCAAAGAGAAAATCAGTTTGCTTGGTTTGGTGGGTTCAATCATAACTTGTCCTTCAGAGAAAGAATCAGCTCAGGCAGAAGGGAAGTTGTGACATGATGCACATCAGATGAGAAAGATTACACTTTTGCCTTTACTTGTATTGGCACAGTAGTCTATTATTTATTACAGGTGCCTTATTTAACAATGTTTTCCTTAGATTGTGTTGAATGAGATGCATTTTGTCTATTGCACATCCAGCTAACAGTTAATGGAGAGGCAATTAAACCATGTTATCAATTATTCTTTTGGAGAACACTATATTGGGAATTTAAGATACTTCATTCTGTGCATAAAGATTTGCTCATTGTGTACACTCCTTTCACTACCTGTGTGGAAGAACACAACTGTTAAACCAATTGTGTAACTAAACAGATTTTTAGCAAATCAAAGCACACTGAAACCACCTTAGAGCTGTCTCACAGTTAAAGTGTAAGACAGGACACAACCTCGTATGCCAGGTTTTGGGCTGATAGATGTGAATGAGATGCCATTGTCAACATTTGATTTATGCTCAAAATATCAATAAGTCCACAAGTCCCCTAATGGACATTAAAAAGACCCAGATCAACTATGCAATATTGAAAGAAAAAAGGGGGAAAAAAAGGAAAAAGAAAGAAAGAATAAAAAAGAGAGTATATATGATGTGAAAGTGAGGCATTTTAAGCTACTGTTTTATTTTTTTTAAACAAAGACTGAAATAAAAGCAGAGATGAAGAGACTCCTCAAGCTAAACTGAAGACCAAGCTCTATGAAAAACTACTGTCCATTCAGGAGCTATTCTGAAGCACAACAAAACTGAAAAGAAGATTGTAAACCTAATGAAATGGTATATGTATGTCTACTACTAGATGTAAATACAAAACATTTTGTGACCTGAGACTGCTGTTCTAGACGACTCATTACATAATTTTGTACTGTTTGTACTGCATTGCCACTTACTAGTTATTTTAGCATGTGCTGGATACTTAAGCCTGCAGCTGTGAAACTTTTACCCAGTTATCCTGGCCTCCTCTAAAAATTTTAGGTACAAATCACAGATTAATTTTTTACAAAGACTTGGTGTTAGACAGTGGACATGTTTCTCTGCTTGAAGCTAGAGAGCAAAAAATGAAAGAAAGTTCTAAAAAATTAACAATAGATCCTTTAGAATTCTGCTTGGGACATCAGCTGGAGACTCTGCAGGCTGTCTTAGAAAACCTCTGAGAAAATAACACATAGATGTGACAGGATGAAAAAAGATAATGAGAGCAGATAAAACAACATATTACATTGTATCTTTCTTCCCTGGCTAAAGTGAAATGCTAGAGAAATTCTTTTGTATCTCATAAATTTATTTTCAATATATTTTGTAAGGAAAATCTTAAACATAGTCCTGCAGTTGTAAAAGAAGCAAAATCTGCACTGAGTTGAAGGTCTGCTGCAGTGTTCCCTCTGATAAGTAATTTATTAATTTGTGTATTTTGTCCCAAAACAAGAGCATATTATACTAGTAGGTAAGAGTATAAAAGATAAGTTATGTGGTTTCTACACTTGGAAAATGAAAAAAAAAAATCACTTAATGAATAAACAAATGTTATTTTCAAAAATTTAAGACAAAGTAACTCATAAGGAAAGAAATATAGACTAAAAGCCCAGTTTACAGTCCATTGATGCTTGAAGGTTTTAACTAACCTTTGGTTAACTCTAAGCCTTGCTAACATAAAGTTTGGGTATTTGGGGTTTCCGAACTAGGGGAAAAATCAAAAACTTCCCTTAAGTGACTGAATTAGCAAAGGTCACTCTTTCCTTCTTATTTTCCCTACCGTGGACTGAGTGGAGATTGTCAGGTAAGCTTTAGTATGGCTAGATACATTCTGCTTTCAGAACTATAGATTTCCAGCTGAGAACTGTTTATCCATTTATATACATGGAATTAGGAAGGTGAATAAATTGCAATAGCTAGAGGAGAAAACTTTCTTTGGTAACAGATGTACACATACTCCCTCTGTCCAGATCCGATGTCGGGATCATTTAAATATCCCGATCTGATGCCGGGGAAGGTTTCAATATGATCCCAAGAGCGAGATTAAGACACAAACGAGGTCACATGCCGTACTGCCAGAACACCTTTTATTACAAAAAGAAGAGTAATAAAGAGGATAGCGACAGGACAGGATGGAACGAAAGATGGGAAATCAAGCAAGGAGTCGGGATAGGGCAGCAAGAATAGTCACCACCACGGGTCCAGCGGTGAGGCGACGGTGAGGGGTGGGCGAGGAGGTCTCAGTTGCTTGTTCCAGCGGTGATGTGGCGTGGGGAGGTGCGGTGCGGTGCGGTCAGGCGGTTGTCCTCTCTGTCTCTCTCCCGTCTCTCTCTCTCTGCTCCCTGTCCTATCCCTTTGCCCATGCTGGTCCTCCTTAAATACCCGTTCGAGGGCTGTAGTTTCCATAGCAATGGCACGTCTCTTCGTGCCTCCCAGCACCTGGGGCAGGGACATGTCCGGGCAGAACACCCCCGCGGGCAGGGTGCCTTCACACAGCGGGGTTTCCAGAACCCGGTGGTCTTGTGACCGTCCTTGCAAGCAATTTTTGAGACAAGTCTATAGTGCAGTTCCTCACACCCTCCTGCCCCCACCCCCCAATAATTATTTCAAGTTGAAAAAATCTTACTAAAAGTGTATTTGGAACTATATTTTTTGTTAGTAAAGGGAGAAGACATGGTACTGAGCTAACAATGAATTCAGGAATTGTGAGATTTAGTTTCTTTGCCTTTAGAGAAATTTCAAAAGAGCTGTTTAGTATTGATGCATACAGGATATTCCAGTTACTTCTACTCACACGTACCTGGCTTCTCTGGTGGTATGACCATACAAAGGTCAGACTTCACTCTTGCATTTTCTGAGTTCTATAGATTTTGTTTTCTCCCAGCTTTTGAAAAAATAGGACCACTACAATATATTGGTGGCTGTGCAATACCAAAGGAAATGTCACTCGGAGAACTAATAAAGCAGTTTTAACTTTTCCCCAGTATATAATAAAACGTAGCACCATAGCATATGCTCTCCTTGTAAACTGGTTTTAAAAATGCAATTATTTTAAAGAAATCTTGAATTTATTGTTCTGAGTATATAGATACACAATGAAATGTAATTCAAGTGTTAGGTATTATAGTCAGAGAACATGGTGAGTTTGCATACTTTCCTGGGAAGATTTAAACACACCAAGCAATGTTAGTTTATCATAGTACGATTTCTTCATCTATTTGTTTGCCAGGGTATGCAATGCATTTATTTGTACCCACTTCTGTTTTGCATAACCAGACCCTGAAATTAATGCCATCTATTGGAGAATAACTTAAGCACTAGGCCAAAGAAATTCTGTCATTTTGTGTTCAGCATCTCATATCCTATTCCTGCAGATTCCCAACTTGCTCTGCTATAGTTTTCATCCAAAGTATTTGTAACTCTCAGTGTGCCATTTACTTGGCCTTTTCTTTGCAATTTCCTCCTAGCTTTACACTTAAACCTCTAGTTCACCCTGGGTCCCTTGTTATATGATCAAGGAGCTATGGATAGAGGTGAATAAACAACATGGATGCAGAATACGTCTTAGTTCTTCTGGACTTCCACAAATGAAGTTTCTTCCTGAGCCTCAAAGTTCCATGCATGAGGCTACATAGTAGGTATCTGACTTCCAGATGCGATCTGAGGTGTATTTAAGGACCATTAGGTACATTTTTGTTGATGTGTTGGACTATTGTGAGTGAAATGTTTCCTGACAGCACTCATTTTCAGAAAACAAAACAGACATCGTTTGCAAACCTAAATACATCAGCCAAGGAGGAAATGTGTGTTTAGGTAGATTAATATTGTACAAGAAGAATTGTTTTTAAATATGGTGATCACTGAAATAAATAACAATAGATGCTCTACCCTCCTAAAATCAGATTGGTTTTGAGATGTCTTAGCAAGAACATAACTGCTTAAATTTATGCTTTTTTTCTCTTACTAACTCTCAGCAAAACTTCAATTTTGGCTTTGCAGGTTCTGCACAAATAATTTATTCAGTTTTATCCATGTAGATTTGTACCCTCCTCCTCAATTTTTGCTTTGAGTTTTAGATTCAAACAAATTCAGACTCTCAAAGTGAAAATGCTGAGTATCACCTAGTTTAATGTTGAAACCTTGAAAATCTGCATATGTCGCATAATGCAAAATCATAACATGACCCACTTTAAAAACAATTAATTAACCAAAAGATTTTTTTTTTCCCTTGGAATATGAAGATTATAGAGAAATATGTTCTTAATTATTCTTTAGAACTCAGGAATATTTGGGCCATTCTCTTTTCTGGACATCGTAATATTTTCCAGCATGCAGTTAGCCTTCCTCATTTTCAGTAAGGGACTTTCTTTTTTCATCCAATAATCTGAGGTTACAGTAGCTGAACAGTGAAAATGCTATGGGCCTCATTATTTCTTTTGACAAGCCTCATTGATTTCAATGCTACATGACCAGTAATTGCTAGTCATATCTCCTAATCCAGGTGTAATTGATTACCAGTTAGACCTATTTTTATGTTTGGTTTAAGAAACTACCCATCCTCATCAGAAAGCTGTGATATCATTAATTCTGCTCCGCTGCTTTAAAGGAAATTAATAATCAATTTTCCTTCTGCTCTCCTTAATTTATACTGTAATAAGGACAAAACAGTCTATTTAGCATGTCAGGGAAATTATGTGGTAAAATAGGTTCTTAAGCATTAACTGGAATCCTCTCATTCATGGCACTGAGTTTAAAAAAACAAGAAGTAAGGATCAGTGCACTTTAAATCAACTGTAGAATCAATTATGCAGAATACTGCAAGTGCCCTCCTCATTCCCAGCACACCTTAGTAACAATTGTATTGATCCTAGAGGCACATCTATAAACAAAAGGCTCGTGGGATAATTATGTTCACTTTTGACCTTTGGGGGACCAATATTAAAGATAAATTTTCCCAATTGCCAGCAATATCTAGTACAAAAACATGTCTTTAAACTTAATGCCTTAATGATGTAATGGTCTTTAGCAAAACTGAATTCAGCATGAGCATTTGGGCTAGAAACTATACAATGTAAAGACCCTGGAAGAGCTTTACAAGCAGAGAATGTAATCATTTTATCATTGTGTCAGCCCTATGTCCGCAACACATCAAGGATACTAGTAGTAATCTGATGTTTATCATCTGAAGTGCTTATACACTAATGTCTGAGGACTGATCAAAAAATGAGGTCTTAACCTACACTACATACCGTAATCTTTGTGAATAATGTTGGTTTTTTTTCCCTCGCTTTGATACTTTTCTGATGTCTTGTATCTATGCCAAGTCCTGCAGATCATCCACGGAACTCGCACGTATGTGCCTGTTTTGACAGGAATGACGTTTACACAAGAGTCTGTAACCAGCAAAGCCCGGTGTTAATTGGTAAATCACATTGTTAGTACCTTAAGCCTTTCCATCGAGTTGAAAACTGCATGCCATGCTGCCACCTGCTGTAGTATAACAAACTCACTCTCACTTATGTATAACATGAGGTGGAAGATACCTCTTAAATGTGAAAAAACAAACCACTCAACAGTGGTACATGTGAATTCACAATTCTATTTTTCCATTTGCCTTGTGCATTCTTAGATGTCTTATTAATATCTAACTTCTTAATTGCAGGTTTGGTTGACAGCAAAGTGTAGCCTGGTTTCTGTAGCTTCATGATGCAGGGTAATGTAGAAATCCAGATTTTAGCACTGGAATAATATTCTTATTTTCTTCAGTGAATTTTTTTTTTTTTTAAATTTTATTTTTCCCCCTGCAGAAAACAGGTCAGTTTGCACTACAGAAAAATAACTAACTAACTAACTAAATAAATAAATCAGCACACACTTTCCAATGTTAATCTAAACAATGAATACTTAGTATAGGATTCCATATATGCTGTATATGGCAGTGAATCATCTATTGAAGATAGTTATTGTGCTATTGATTTTCTGAAGGCACAGATACCAAGTGACACTGGATAGAGATGATGATCTAAAATCAATTGCTGACTAAATATTGGCTTCTTGCTCACATATTGAGTACTCCCAAAAAAAAGACTATTCTTGGAGGAAAGAGGTTATAGTGTAAGAAAACACTATATGATTTAATTTCTAGTTTAATTTCTTCTTTCTTTAACTTCTGCTTTAACAACATTATAAAATCAAAAGAATCATGTCTTAACTTTCCCACACCTCTTACCAATATGTTTAGTCAAAAGTTTATTGTAAGGTTGGTGCAAATTTCTGCAATTCTAACTTGGAAGTAGGCTTTATGTCCATTTTAGAAACAAGGATAGTGAAGAAGGAAGATAATCATTAAGTGGAACAGGCTGTGGTTTATCTCAATTTCCAAATGCTGCCAAAGCCATCCTGAAAATGGCTAGAGTTAAACAATGATGCAATATCTCCTGAGACAAGAGGATGGGAGACAAATAACTGAGCAGAGACCACAAATCTGAAAAATTGTTCAAAAGTATACTTCAAAACAATCTGATGTCAAGGCAGCGAGAGAGGGACTTGTGGCCTGTACCTGTTGTAAACAGCCTTCCTGAGCACTTGCTGTCTCATCAGTATCCTCTCTGGCTTATTTACCCAGTGCTGGTCTATAAGAATAAGTCTCAGGAAACACACTGTGGTTCAGCTTGCACACTTTTGATCAGAGCTAACACATCTAGAAATTTGAGTTATATCTTATGAGGCAACACATTGATTCTAGTTCATTCCTAAAGTCTCATCACTTTGACACACACCAAGGTGTGACTTAGTTGCCTTTGCCTTCTGGGTGGACTATGCCAGCCCTTAGTGCCACACTTTAACTTGTGCCCATCTGCTTCCCTCCACTCTGCTTACTGGAGGGGAACATATGGCCCTAAGTGCATAACTCTGATTTCTTGCCACACCTTCAATTACATTGCCATATGTTCTAGTACATACCGTAATTGCTGATAGTTAGTGCTAGAAATACAAAAGGGGCACTTCACAAGCCAACAGGTTTACTTCTGCTATATAATAAAGCAGAACCAGCTGTCACTGTATGGTCCTCAGATAATCTCCTGACTTGCTTTGCACACAATGCTTTCATACTTTTATGTATTTAAATTCGTGCAATCATTTCTTGCTCATTATTTCCCCCTCACCAATTCAAAACAAGCAAAGAAAAAGCTTATTTTTACACAATTATCTTATTTCAGACTATCCCTGTATCCCACTATTCTCCATGGGAACCTCTCTAGGTCCCTGTTACCAGGGAGAATATACATCAGAGGTGTCAAGAGAACAATGCAACTATTTAATTTTACAATGATTTTATATTCTAGGGAATGCTTTGCTGATTTAACTACATTACATTGCTGCCTTACTGAGAAGAGCTAAAACCTACTGTTTTTGCTGTAGTAAGTAGGACAGTACTCCCTGTGATATTTTTGCATTGCAGGCATATGGTTGCAGTTTAGAAAATCTACTGGAAGAACATTTGTGCAATGTGCAAGCACTCTAGATTTCTATTATTCATGGTGACAGTATAAAAGCTTCCACCTCCTTTAACTCATGTTTAGTGCTGTTTGGCTTTTTTTTTTTTTTTTTTTTTTTTTTAGCATGAATTTTAACGATTGCAAGAACAACTTAATTAAACATGGATAATGAAGACAGCTTAAAAATTAAACTATAACACTAGGGAAAAATCTGTGTATGGATACTAGAGCACAAGCTCAGTTGTTGGATTACAATGAGCACACAAAACAGGTGACAATCCAAAAAGGAGTCACTTGGGGCATAAGCTAAGCAACATGCAACCAGCAACACATTATTTTTAAATGGTTTATTTCAAAATGAGGCTCTGCATTGGAACACATATACCTATGTGTAGGTATGTGCAGTAATCTATTTTATATCCAAGGTGGAAACTAGTATGAAAGCAAAGGATAATCTATTTCATAATAGACCTTGATTTCTAGAGTCTTATTTATCTGTGCATTTACACCCATACTTAATATTTTCCTGAAAGGTATTATGAGTCTGACATTGTCATGTTGGTAGCCACTGATCTTTCAAATTTTTAATCCTACAATAAGATGTCAGTCCTGTTGCCAAGAGGACATTATTATCCTTTTCACTGTCCTAATGTGTAATTTGGGATTATGGTAGCTTTAAGTGTTTTCCTTTGCCACTGCTTTATAAAGCTATTTGCTGGTTCACTCCAGAACTACTCATCTGATGTAACACACTAAATTAGAAGATTGACTGCCTACTCATTTGAATCTCTGAGTTGCTGCCCTCTACTGCTCTTACTTCATAAGTTTAAACAAATTGCCCCTAAAGTTGGAAAGATGGGTGCTATTTCTTCAGCCTATCAGCTCTTGCGATGGACCACAAGAGTTGTGTGATATCTAGGACAGTGAATTATAATGGACCGACATGCCAGATGGAATGTCTTCCACATTGTCTTGCCCATATGGTTGATTTTTTCATTGTTTCTTTTAATGATTTTGCTTAATGATTGCTTTGTGAGTAAGCATTTGAAGATTCCAGTTCTCAATGGGAGATGAATCGCTGGAATTTTGTAGTGTATTATCTGAAGATACATGCCACCTGCAAGATGCCATCTTCAATTTCCAGGTCCCAGTTCTTGTGACTTCCAGAAATCCCTCCTTCACTGATACAATACTACAAATGTACAGTGGAAAAATATTTCCTGCCAGTGTAATTTAGCTACAGGAGACTTCATTGTCCTATTTTATTTTTTATTACTATACTCTTTCATACTTCACTTGTTACTCTGAGCTTGATCTCTTATCTTTGTCAGGAGGCATACCTCCTAGCTGCCCATGCTTCTTCTCTTAGGTTTGAAGCATGAATCACTGTTGTGAAGTTAGCTCTTAATTCTGTCAGGATTATTGTTTGGTCTCCTGTAAACAAAATTCCATTTTGCACACACAGCTCATTTCTCAGTAGGTAGTAAACTCTTGTGGCACACACTCTTTGCAGTTTGGCCATCCCTGGAGAATGAAGTGTTTTATTGTCCACAGCATGCCTCCTGCTCAATGATTTGCTAGATTGCCTGACAACTTTTATTAGAAATGTGAAAATATTATAACATGTTGATAGACTCTACTCCCAGTTCACACAGCCATCTGCGATGTACTCTGGGAGGCCTGTCTTGCTTATAGTATCTTGTGGTATCACTGGCACACCTGGGCAGCATCCATTCCTCAGAATAGATCACTAACAGTCCGTATAATAGTATGCATTTTGGTGATTCAGATTTAGTTTCTTCATTATGCCTTTTAATAGTTTTTGATACTGGCTATCCCTGGGAGCCACAGGAACTGATGAAATTGCAGTTCCAAAGAGCCTTTCATGAGGCCTCTTCTCTTGACACAAGTGAAACAAAAGTTTACAGTCTTATTTATCTGTGCATTTACACCTATACTTAATATTTTAGTACATAGTACAGTATAAATGCTACTGCTTTATGCATAGGTTTTCATTAATATATTTTCATTTACTCCTGGGAGAAGACAGAAGGGGAGAAAAGATTTTTATGACAGCTGAGAAACTCTTTTCTTAACAGGGATGGCTACATTTTTCCAAAGGCTTAGGTAATATGTATTTGATTACGTATTGCCTGAGAAGCCTTTCTGTATATGTGTAAAACCAAGAGCAAATACAACTCAGGACAAGGAAGAAGAAGCCATTGAAGTAGTCTGGATTCTTATCCCCCAAATCTGTACCTTACAGACATTGTATATCCTAAATTACAGTGAAGCTTCTTTACCAGAAGGTTCTGGACATAGTGAAGAAAGCGCTATTGTGAAGATGATGAAAAGCCAGGCCTCATAACCTTGGAGACATCAGGTTTGCTCTGGCCCATCCCAGGTGGAAGAAGGTGCATCATTCTTGCCTATCAAGCGTGAAGCTGGAGTGTCAAATTTCGCTTGCAAATTATTCCAGTGCTACAAACAGATGATGAGGTCTAGAAGCAAAATAATTCTTATTTTTTCTTATTCTTATTTTCTTATTCTTGTTGTTGTTGTTGTTGTTATTATTATTATTATTATTATTATTATTATTATTATTATTATTATCCCGTTACCCAGCAGTCCTCGTATTATTATTATTATTATTAAGCATAACCCCTCCCTCCCCACATGTACAATGGCGGCCCTGAGGGAGCACCAGCAGCCAGAGAGGGAAAACTGAGCTGGGCTCATAAGAGCATAGCGTTGCGGTTTACACAGAAGTTCGTGCAGGCAGGCAGGGCATAGAGCAGCTCACTGTGGCTGTGCTGGAAGCAGCATTCCATTGCAGCAGCTGGTTTGCAGGTCTGCTATCAGGGGACGTGCTCATGATTTCTAGCTGTATGGTTATGGGCACTTGCCTGAGGGCTAAAACCAGTGCCCCTTCAGGTAAAACCCCAGAGATGTCTGATGCAGCCACCCAGACAGATCTGGGGGAGAAAGGAGATTTCAGTTCAGGTGGCTGACTTAACCAACTGCCCAAAACCTTGTCCTACTGATAAGGTAAGTACCTATGCTAGATACACACAGGTGGATGAGCTTTTGCAGCAGGTAGATGAGCTGTAATAAGCAGTCGAAAGGCTGCACTGTATTAGAGGTACTGAGGGAGGGAGAGAGACAGAGAGAGAGAGAGAGTTGCAAAGTATCTCAACACCACACAGAGTATACATAGAGAGGACTGCAAAGACAGGCCAGCAACTGGAATGTATCCAGCTCCACCTAGAGATGGATGATGAACAAGTGAAGAGCTTATGGGTAAGAATTAAGGGACAGGTTAACATAGGTGATATTGTTGTGGGTGTTTACTATAGGCTGCCTGATCAGGATGAGGAGGTTGATGAGGCCTTTGCCAGTCAGCTGAAAGCAGCCTTGAGATCACAGGTTCTGGTTCTCATCGGGGACTTCAATCACTCTGATATTTGTTGGAAAAGCAACATGGCCAGGCATGTACAGTCCAAGAGATTCCTGTAATGTGTAGAGGATAACTTTCTGATACAAGTGGTGGAAGAGCCAACAAGAAGAGGTGTGGTTCTGGACCTTGTTCCTGCTAAAAAGGAAGGGCTGGTTGGGGATGTGAAGGTTGGGGGCAGCCTGGGTTGCAGGGACCATGAGATGCTGGAGTTCAGGATCTTGTGAGGAAAATGCAAGCCAGTAAGTAAAGTTGCAACCCTGGAGTTCAGGAGAGCCATCTTTGACCTCTTCAAGGATTGCTTAGGGGTATCCCTTGGGCTAGAGCGTTGGAAGGTGAGGGGGCCCAAAAGAGTTGGTTAACATTCAAGTACCACTTTCTCCAAGCCCAAGACTGGTACATTTCCTAAGAGAAAGAAATCAGGCAAGAGTGGCACAAAACCTGCGTGGATGAGCAAGGAGCTCATGGAAATACTCAAAGGGAAGAGGAAGGTGTATGAAATGTGAAAAAAGGGGTCTAGCCACCTGGGAGGAGTATAGGAATGTGTTCAGGGCCTGCAGGGATGCAACTAGGAAGGCTAAGTCCCACTTGGAACTAAATCTGGCAAAGGAGGTAAAGGACAAAAAAGGCTTTTTTGAGTAAGTCAACAGCAAAAGGAAGAGCAGGGAAAACGTGAGTCTGTTGTTGAATAAGGCAGGTGCCGTGGTCACAGGGGATGCTGAGAAGGTGGAGATACTGAATGCCTTCTTTGCTTCAGTCTTTATGGCTAGAAGTGTCCCTCAGGAATCCCAGACACTAGAGGGAAGAAAGAGAGTATGGAGAGAGGAAGAATTCCCCTGGGTTGAGAAGGAACTGATCAGGGATATTCTAAACAAAATTGATACACACAAATCCATGGGCCCCAATAGGATGCAACCACAAGTGCTGAAGGAGCTGGCAGGACTGATTGCTAAACCACTCTCTATCATCTTTGAAAGGAGAACAGGAGAGGTGCCTGAAGACTGGAGGTAGCCATTGTCACTTCAGTCTTCAAAAGGGAGAAGAAGGAGGACCCAGGCAACTACAGGTCAGTCAGCCTCACTTCCATCCCTGGGAAGGTGATGGAGCAACTTATTCTTGATGCCATCTCTAAGCAATTGGAAGAAAATAAGGTTATCAGAAGTAGTCAACATGGATTCACTAAGGGTAAATCATGCTTGTCCAATCTGATAGCCTTCTATGATGTCACCACCAGCTGGATAGATGAGGGGAATGTAGTGGATGTTATGCACTTTGGTTCCAGCAAGGCTTTTGATACTGTATCACACAACATCCTTGTAGCAAAGCTTAGAAGGTATGGGATAGATGAGTGGATGGTGAGG
>NW_010327815.1:18436-37299 GCF_000700745.2 Antrostomus carolinensis
TAAAAAAACGTGGCCAGCAGGTGGAGGGAGGTTCCATATCTGGAATACTGTGTCCAGTTCTGGGTTCCTCAGTTCAAGAAAGACAGAGATCTTCTGGAGAGACTCCAGTGGAAGGCCCCAAAGATGATTAGGGGCCTGAAGCATCTCCCATATGAGGAAAGGCTGAGAGAGCTGGGACTCTTCAGCCTGGAGAAGAGAAAACTGAGAGGGGATCTTATCAATGTCTATAAGTACCTGAAGTGAAGGGGCTAAATGGATGGAGACGGGCTCTTTTTGGTGGTGCACAGTGGGCAAAATCTGGAACACCGGAAGTTCCACACAAACTTAAGGAAAAACTTCTTTACAGTGAGGGTGACAGAGCACTGGAATAGGCTGCCCAGAGAGGCTGTGGAATCTCCATATCTGGAGATGTTCAAAACCTGCCTGGGTGCTTTCCTGAGCAACTTTTTGTAGGGAACCTGCTTTAGCAGGGGGATTGGACTAGATGATCTCCTGAGGTCCCTTCCAACCCCTACCATTCTGTGGTTCTGTGATTCCATGATTTTCCAATACACCTAAATAAATGCAGTGCTCAGTTTGCACTCAGTAGATGCACTGGTGGTACCTGAAAGAAAGAGACCTGGTAGACTACTGAAAGGGAAATCTATGAAACGTCAGGGACAGGAAAACATAAAACACAGGCCACACTGTCTTTTGGCAAGTAAAGTAAACAGATAGATCTTTTTAGATGGGTCTTGAGTTTCTTTTGATCTCCAGATTTACTCCAAGACAATCCTGGAGTAAATGATCCTCTGATCATATTTGGTTAAACAAGCAACCAATATGTAATGTCCCCTCTTTATTTTTTTTATTATTTTTTATTATTTTTTTAAAGAGTAAAATAAAATAAACTAAAATACTTTGGTTAATTCAGCTCTGAGTAACATCCGTTGTCTCTTTTTTTTCATCTTCAGAGAATAACCTTTTTTTGGAACTGGGTTTGCTTATGTTTCTTTGGGATACCTGATGTGAAAAGATACTGATCTTTGTTGTATTCTGTGGACACTGTAAAAATACCAGTGACTTTATACCCGTTACCAGACTGTCAGTTTTCTTCTCCATCAGCTCCAAAGAAAATGCAATAGTATAATATAGCATCTACTAAATGTATTCAGTATTAGACAAAAGATCATTTATCATTGCATCAACATTTAATAATATCTAGGGCAAATCTGGCATAATTGTGGTTGTTTGTTGTGTCACTTTGTGCTAGGTTCCCCTTCAAATGAGGTGTTGTATACAAGGATACTTAAAATTATATTAAGGTAAATATCTTCAAAATATACATTATTAAGTTGCAATCTCCAGCTAAGATGATACAATAAATTACCGTAATTTTCAGTGATTACACAAATCATCCTCAACTTTTACAAAATCAGTAATTAGATACGTTATTTAGACTAGATGTGTTTCATTATACTCATTTTTAGTGAATTGGTTGATTAACTTTCTGTTTCACAAGACAGAGTCTTACTGTAACCATTTACCCTAATTTGCACTGACTCTTGGGTAACTTGTAAATTTTGCTTATATATTTCACAGTATCTTATGTGTGGAGTCTGAAGCTCATGCCACTTACTTTATTTCAGAAATTTCAGTGCAAGTTTTGAACAAGTGAAATAAAAATATCTTGGTCTTTTAATTGATGTACTGAATTCAGTGCTTCTTGGCTGCAGAATTACTTTCCTTTAGGGATTCAAAATATAGTGTCTTTTACAGTGTTGAAAATCAAACTAAATCTTATTTAATTAGTTGCACTTTTAATTAACTTCTATTCTTTCCTATGCTGTTAGATTTGGTGGGGGACTGTGGAGAGTAGTACTGTTCATAGTGCTCTGGAGTGCCTGTACCAAGAAAATATTTTTTTAAAAAACAATGACTTATTACGTTTATCTCCTAAATTCACAACATGGCAAGAAAACACTTGAGAGACAGAGGAAGAGGAAATGCATTAAAGAACACCAACAGAATCACGTTGAAAAAAATACTAGAAACAGGCATATTCTCTGCTGTACAGAACTGTGCTTTAGACAAAAGATTGCCTCATTTTCTCAAATGGAAATTGGAATATTGAAAGAAACTGCAAGAGTGGCAGCAAACCTGTGGCCACATTAGTCATTCTGTCAAGGATGGAAAAATCTAGAAAGAAAAATAATAACTGCCAAAAAAACCAAACTCAGGGCTCAAGGGTTATAAATTGGCAGTGCTGTTTGCTCCAGACACTCTACTGAACGTGTCTCAGCTGTGCACGAGTCATTCAACTGTCCGACTCCATCAATGCAGACTCTTCTTACTGAGGCACCTACCTAATCAGTTTGTGGAAGCACAATACTCCATTTGTTCAATTTGCCTGCATAGAGGAAGACATGACAGATGTATTTGAAGTAGTGCTAAAAACTACTGTCAATGGGGAAGATACCAACCTCAGCTAACAAGTGAGTATTGTGAGAAATTCTAATGCAGCAGCAGCACATACTCATTTGCATTTATATCCTGCTGTTTAATGGTGACATATATCAAGGTTTCATCTACAAGAAGCTCATACAGTCACTCAGAAGTCAGATGATAGAAGAGAATGTGGGATAAGGAGCAGAGCTCTAACCAGTTGTTGTAGTTTGTACATTGTTTTTAAAAGATCAAGGTTGCTTTCTGTGGCCTTTCTACTGAGTTTTGATTGTGTTTTACAGAGGAATTGTAGCATTCTACTTTATTTACATTCATCCTGTATTGATGATGATGTGATATGATAAAGGTGTAACATAAAATAGTTCCTGAAAAAACACTGAACTTTAATTTAATGTAATCTATACATCATCTGCTAAGCAGCTTTATAATTCAGTAACAGTAATAGTTCCACACCCGTGACTAGTGCAAAGGAACTCTACCTGACAATGTCTTCATGTCCTTCTCTTTCATTTCTCATTCCTCTTGTAAAATCCAAATTTATATGAGTTATCCAGGGACTTCTTGTCATATAAGATTATATTTTAAAAGGAATAGCTTGCTTCTTTTACTGGGTAATACAGAAGATGCATGGAAAATTTTGCTTGATATAATCCTGCCTACAGAAAATAAAAATTACACCAGTAGTCCAGTATTTCATGAATACTCAATTTGCTGTGAATACACACAGGTATGTATGAAGGGGAAATTTGCTATTGAGAAAAAAACATATACTTTGGATCAACATGAAATATTTAGTGTGTTCCATAATCACATACAGTTATTATCAGAACTTGGTATTTGAAATGTATCGATTTTAGCTATAACTGAAAATATATGTATTTTAACAATGTGAAGCATTTTACAAAAATTCTATTAATGACAATAAAGAAGAGGAAATTACTATTCTCTGTCACTCAGAATCTTATGTCATATGTACCTGAACTTGATTAATTGAAGTGGAAAAAAAAGTAAGATATAAGATTATCTTGCAGGAAAGACAGGATCATGAAAAGGAAAGATCTTCCTTTCACACCAAGCTGCTGTTAAGCATAGAATTTGATATGACCTGTGAGCCGGGGGCTACTTTCTCAGAGAGATGACACCAATCATTCAATCAACCCCTTTTTTTACAGACTTTTGCCAAGTTGTCATGGAATTCCGCATGTGATTACTCCCCACACAACACAGCAAGATGTTGACATTCAGAAGTAAGAAACAGAAAAAAAACCCAAAAAAACTACCTAGATTATGGCATACTTCTGTTTGTTTCTCCACTCACACCAGTGCATACAGACAATTTACTGTCAAAAGGTACAGGGTGCCGGTTCCCTTTGAACTCTGGCTTTTGAGTGTTCATCCTGCCTTGTCTTGGTACAGGTTTTTACTGAGATTCAGTACGCATTCAAAACAGATCTGATTGTCAGACAACTTCATCAGGTCAGCAAATGAGGATATTATGTCACCCTTGTGCTCCAGGAAGACAGCGCTGGCCTTCCCAGCGAGTAGCACCCTCTGCGTCAGGGTTGGCATCAAACTCTCTTGCCCCAAGAGAAGCTTTAGGAATCACCCTGCCGCACAGAGGTACATGCTGAGCCCTTGGGGTCCCATCAAGAAAGAAGCTACATGTCTGTAATTGCATTGTTTTAGTGGGTGCAGCTTTTTTCCATACTCATGACATCCTTTCACAGATATTCACGGTCTTGTAAGTGTTGGAAGGTATTGGTACAGAGAAAAAATATGTTTCCTGAACCTGAATTCTGCCTTTTTTTTGCACCCATAAGACAAGAGAATGTTAATTCAAGCTACCTTTCTGGATGTCTGGAAGGACAGAGGCTTAGGCTTTTTGAATTAGATAATATTATTAATTCATTAATATTTATAAAACAGCTACCGATTGTATTCTTTAATGACGATTTAAAGCATTCTGTTATTCTTTTAGCCACCTACTAACCATTGTTCTTGCATCTATAACATGCTTACATTTATTTAATTTTATTTCATGTTTATCAAATGATTTTGCTGAAACAGGGACTTTTTATACTCGTATGAACACCTTTTTTTTTTTAAGATACCCTTTGTTTTTCATGTGAGCATCAAACCATTGATTCTACATTTGTGAACCCCCTATTATAGAGGAGAATATTCTCTGCTGGCTTGCTCTTATGTGTCTGGGACTTACTGCATCTGACTGTAAAGGGGATTCTTAGGTCTCAATACAGGGTCTTAACTAACCTTATATTTGTTTCCTTCTCTAAATGAAATTATAACATGTTTGTACTTTGATTCTCTTTTGTTACTTTATGAAGCAATATTGCTTAACAAATTGCTCCACTTAATTTCTCATCCTCTGAAGGGGACTATCTGGATAAAATTGAGATGAAACTAAAGAGCAAATAATAGAAAAAAGAACAAAGTAAAAACCTGTTTCTGAAATACAAGCTTATGTGTTAGTAAATCAGCCACGTGTAAAACATAAGCAGAGGAATCTTGTTATAACAATAAAACACAATTTACCTGTGAAAAACAAAACTTGCAAAATGCAAAAACTTAAAAAATATATTTATTTATAGTAAATTTTTGTAATAGTAAGTGACTTCAGAAATTATTCTGCCTAGCTATTGAATAGAGATTTATGGCAAATGCAATGTTTTTCTCATCCTATTCCTCCTTCATACTACAAGAGTGAACTTATTTATTTGATTGGTCAGTATAAAAGGTACTAACAGAAAATTCATGCCTTCTTATGAGTTGTCAAAAATGGTCTGAAGTTTAGGATTTTTTTTTTTTCCTTCTAACTTCTGTATCCTCTTGCATAAATCATTGAAAAAGCATACTGACAACCAATGAAAAAAATTTCAAAGATGGGAAGAGAGAATAGAAAGGAGATAAAAAGGTCACTGAAATTTAGTTCGTTATGTCACTCTGAATAGTACTTTTGAGCTGCACTGTTGCTCTGTAGAGAAGCTGGAACAGAAGGACAAAGATATAAAACCCCATACGGATCTGACTAAAGACTGAAAGAGCCACAAAAAAGTTTTTCACAGCAGTAACAAAATAATCTTAGAAGGATTTATAGCAAATGAAAATATATTTTTTTGAATACAACATTTATATATAGCTGTAAATACCAAGTCAGCAGTGAATAACCTGATGGCACACCACTGGTCAGTACAGAATCAGTAGGAGCCAGGTACATTGGTAGTTACACAATTAGTATCTAATGGGCACATTGTGTCTCTAGAAATCTTTAGAGTTGTTTCTCACAGGGTAACTGGGACACAGAAAGACAGCAACTGACCATTTTAGAATGAGTTAATGAGCCTGAAGCTTGCAAATCCTGGCACAGTGTCTAATTTTCCTATGTCAAAGTATGGATAAGAGGCAAGACAAGATTCATTGTAAGAATTTTCATTTCTTCTACATGGCTTTCTCCATTAGATGCACACGCTGCCTTAAACCTATTTTTGCTATTCTTTCATGAAAGAAAAAAAAAAAAAAAATTGAAAAATAAATACTACTCTAGGGTCCTCTGATGCACATTTCTTGCAACTTTAGAAAACAATTAGCTTTTAAATAACTTATTATTTACCTCATAATAATTTAATTATGGAAATAAGTTACTTAAGTATTTGAAAAAGGAAAGCTTTTCTAGGAAAATTAGGATAATTACTCTTTGATCAAAAATTGTTTAGAATAATAATTCTTGATTAGACACTTTGAATCACAAGTTTTTCTCTACTGTTACCTCTTGTAAGAAAGAAATTGCACATCTAACAGTGCGTTTGTCACTCTTGTTCATAGACAGACATTAGGACATAATTATAAAACAGCATGTTCCATATCAATACATCACTGCCTTCACAGTAAAAGTGCTGCTAAGTAAAATTAACCATCAATATAAATAGCATAGGTTAATCAGAAACAAATCCATAAACTGAAGAAGTACATAGTGAGGGATATATCACAAGAAAAAGGTGTAAGTTTTTTGCAGAGAAATAGAAGCATGTTAATAACAAACAGACAGATCATTGTATCATGTAAAGTTACAAACTTTGTGCAAAAGACTTGAGAGCCCAACCAAGGCAGCCCAACAAACCTATGAGGAGCACTAAAAAGAGCAGATGACAGAAATTAACATATACAATATTGGAGACTGGAAATAAAATAAAGATCATTTTGTGTCTGGTATAAGCCATTGTTTCAACAACTGGGAAAGCAAATAGCATGAGATCATGGTTACTGATTTTTCACAGAGTGAATAGCAATGAAAAGAAACATTATGTGATAACAACTAACTTAGCACTAAATTCACTTTGCTTGTTTTCTGCTGCTCATTTGCACACAGCAATTGTAGTACCAGGGTAACTACTCATTTCATCCATGTATATGTCAGTTTATCATCAGTGGAATGGCACAAAATCTTCAGAACATACCAATGAGCATGAGTTGCTATTTTAAAGAAAAATAAACATAGAAATATGAATCTTTCTGGGGGGGGGAAAAAAAAAAAAAAAAAAAAGGCGAACAATCACCTTCTGTACAAAAGCCAAAAAAGACAAAAAGATCAATGTGGGTAACAGAATGTTTAACACTGAGATAAAGCTGTTCCAACCCAAGTGGCTGCAGAAAAATCTTAAATCCCACCGAATTAAATATGAAGAGCTCTTCTGAAGAGCTCATAAATTTGCCAGAGGAAATAGAGAGAACAAAATTCTTCAGCTGGGGTAAATCAGGACAATCCTACTACCTCTGTTTCAACTCTGCCTGTTCACCTCACTTGCACGTTGATTCTGCACTTGTGGACCTAAGTATGAAGAAAGAAGCACCCGGATACATCACTACACACAAAAGACACTACGTCAAAGAGGAGTGTATTTATTTGTGCCCAAAATACTGTATCCTGCTCACATCAGTTTCACCATACACACATAATATATATTACTCCAAGTCCACACAGTTACTCCAGCTTCATAGCTAATTTTGCAATGTAAACATAGCTTCTAGTTTCAAAGTCTTTGGAAAACTTCAGGTTCAGTACTTTAATGTGGCTTCTTTTCTCTGCTGACTGTAGTTGAGTCTTTTCCCACCCTTAGTATTTTTTTTCTGAGTTTTGACTAAGAAGATAATGTTTCTGTGACTGAGACCCTGCAACTTCCAGTGAAAATATGACATTACCAGTGCAGAAATTGTTCAGTATCTTTCTGTAAATTAAATGCATACATATATAAAGCCAGTCAGCAATTCATTTTTTCTCCAGAGGTTCTGAAGGAACCTTCTTTTACTGGTTGCAGCATTTTTAGAGCCCAAATTACTATGTATTTTGGACAAAGTAGAAAGCTAATGTAACTCATTATGGCTCCATTACTACAAAAAGAACAGCAATGCTAATTTTTCCATATGTCTGAGAAGTGCTGAACAGTAACAGGAGAGGGCTGCATGTTGTCAGATAAAAAGAACTTTTCACATCCTAGGTAATACAACAACCATTTATCTGTTATTTGTTTCCTTAATCTCTTTGGGCTGCATATGCCTTGTCCCAAGTATGTCCATGACTTTGCATATCTCTCCTGTGACCACTGTGTTCAAGTTCCCAGTTAGATTGTTAGATTTGTTTTGTGCACCTATTTTATAGTAGGATCCAGTAAAATGAAACATCTGCCGATCTTAACCTCTCTTGTTGCAAAGAATTACTGGGTTTGAGCAGACTCCTCCTCATTTCTTATGTGCCCCATTCTCAAAACTGAAATTAAGATCTCTTGGGGTAATAAGCAAAGACTGTCTCCCCTACAGACACAGCAGCTCTTTTTCAAGGTGAAAATATCCCTCTTTCTGGGCTCCCATGGTTCATAATATAAATATGGGTTTCTGTCTTTCACGTGTACTGGCCATTCTCCTGAGACACTCCTGTAGCTTGAGCTCCCAAAGTTGAGAGACTTTAGATGTAGTGCTTTACTTGTGATTCCTTTCACTCTTTCAAATGCTTGATCTTAGATCTCTGACTGTTACAGTGCCACAATAGCTCAAAAAGACTGTTAGCTAGCCTATAAATCAGCTGGCTTCTTTCTATTTCTTTGATTTGGTATTTCTCAGGGTCCAACTGGAGTACCTGAAAAGTCAGAGGCTTCACTGGAAACTGCTTTCTTTCCAAATCTGCATGTAGGTCACAATTTTTCCTTCATTATGTGTTAATATCTGAATTTTTTTCTGTTTCTTTTGTTTGAAGTGAAGATAACTATCTCTCTGTAGTCTTCTCTTAGTCTACTCACATAAGCCAGTCATGGAAAAGTACCTCACATGCACTTTTCATTTTTAAACCAGATTTCTTAAAAAAATAAAGTCATGCTATCTGACTATTAGTTTGTCAGTGCAATAATTTTGAATCTTGGCCAATTTCAACCATATAAAAATGGAGATTTACAATCTAAAAAAGTAGCAATATTCTATAGCTGTGAAGAGAGTGGTGGTCAGTCTAAGTGAGTGAGTGATATATATTAACATCCTCAAGAGAGCAAAAGGCTGCAATGTGAATTCAATAAATTTTTTGGCCTGCCAGCTCATATTCAGCTCACTTACTAATCAGCCGAACAGCACGGATATAATACACACTGTCTCTTGCCCATCTAGTACCCATCAGAAAAAACAGATGGAAATTGCATGTACACTGGAGGAAAGAAGTACAGAATGAGGAAAACTGATAATGAAGTGATAGTGGGGGCATAGTGGTATAAGACAGTGATTTCCCAAGATTGTAGAGTGTATAGGAGGTTTTTGGCGAAAGGCTTGTAGGGTGTTTGGTTGCACAATCTATATTTTTTATGGGGCCTGGGGTATTTTTTTTCCCCCCACTTTTATACCTTGTGATCCACTCTGATGAACAGGTCCCATTCATTTCTACTTTATTTCCAGTTTTCCCTTTTTTTATTTTTTATTTTTTATTTTTTTTAAATGTGGAAATACAGCATGCCTTGCCTGAGGTCCTTCCTAATTCCTGCCTGCTTTGTTTCTAGGAGCTGACTTGTTTCCATACCATCAGAGGTATGCATCTTGCTGGGTGACGGCTGTTACCATGTTTCATATGTCATGATCCACTCAACAAAACAAAGAGCTTGATGTTCCTAATTTAAGTGGCCAACTTAGCAAGGATGTGTCAGGAAGCAGCAGGCAGGGCTGCTCCACAGGGACAGCGGGCCTGGGTGGACCCCAGTGTGGTGCAAGTCAGGGCAGGCAGGATTCCTGATGTGCCAAGCAGACAAGGTCCTTAACAGTGGCCAGGGCCAGACAACAGTCCTCCTGTGAATCTGGGAAAGGGAGAAGCCCAGCTAAAAGTCCATCAAGACAGGTAAGGTCAGGACTGGCAAGGCCAGGCATGCCAACAGCATAGCCCAGGCCATGCCTGAGGCTCAAGGGCACCTCCTAAACCAAAGCACAGAGAACTGGGGCCAAGCTCCCAGTACAGCTGGTTCCTCGCAGTCAGCACCTCTGGAGAGATGGCCTAGCAGAAAGGAAGCTCAACACCTTGGTGGTGGCTATGATCTGAGACCTCAGAGCTGGAGATGATTCCTAAACCAGTATATAAATTTGGGTTATTGATGTCTTTTCCTCATCTTTGTCTTCTTGTGATATTGATTTAAATCTAATTAGAGGCATAGAATATTGTGTGAGAAGAGGTCCACTAGGGCAGTGCCTAGGCACTATTAATTAAGCAACTATATCTATTTATACTAGCCTATGAACTGGCTAAACAACTGTGCTTCAAATGAGAAGACTCTTCATTAAGTAGTTCCTTCGAGGCATATATTTTTGACTTGTTGATATAGCTAGAAAACAACATTACTTACTTCTGAGACTTGTGAACATTTGTATGAGAAAATTAAGCCTTCTCTCTCAAAGATGACAACTGACCATTTCATAAATCCACCAAAAATAACCATAGCTTGCTTTTTTATTATAGTTTTTTTTGGCAGTGATAGTTGTGTCCTGAAATTACCCTGAAAGGATGGGAGGGACAATGTGACTATGTTCCCAGGGTTTGTTACAAGGCTCTGTAACCCAACTGCATTTACCAATGGACTTGAAAATCCGGTTTACAATTAAAATAAAGCTACATTAATGAAGATAGAGTGAAAAGATGAAAAGCTGGCAGCAGTGTTCAGGTAGTCCAAAGAACTGGGCTGAGACAATTTGGAAGAGTGAAGAACTTTGATAAAGGATAATGTTCTATCGAGATATATGATTTAAGCAGGTGTTGAAATCCCAGAGGTAATAAAGTTTCCTAGGGCTTTAACTACACTGTAGAAATCTTCATAATATACCCTTTTGTTACATATTAGAAGATTACATTTGTCATAAGACTAACTAAGATATAGCAAGTTAAAAATATCACTTCTCATTTTGGCCCACATTTTCAAGGGCAATAATGTCCATTTTAAGTGGTGACATCTGACAAACATCATTTCCCATAAATGTAGGATGTTAGTGTAGGATGGTGAAAAATGGGTCATGTAAGGGTGTTAATAGCTCTGTAGTTTATTGATAACACTGAGTGAGTGAGATAGCTGAGTATCTGAAGAGAGATATCTTTTTACCTTCTTTGGTCCGTTTTTTTTTTTTTTCTTTCCATGTTAAAGTTCTGAGATTGTAGAAAAATTTGTCGTACAAATAAATATCTTACCAGGGAATCTTCAGCAACTCTTTTTTGGAATTAAAACATCACTTGTGATATCATAAATGTTCACACTTCTTGTTTTTTTTTTTGTTTTTTTTTTTTTTTAATTACCTATGAAACATTGCTTTAGACAATATTTATTAAGAGTGAATATGTTTCACAAAAGTTGTTGCCTGATTGGGAAAAAAAAAATCCTAATCACTGTTAATTTCAGACAAAGGTAACATTTGTATCTGCCCTTTAGATTCAGGATCATCTGTTACAATACCACCTGCATGTGTACACAGTCTTTCACTTGGGTAGCATTAAAGAAAAGTTCATAGACGTTTCACTCATTTGCACATTTGCCTGTTTCCATGCACATAGACAGAAAACAATCAGGAGGAAAGTTACAGCAACAATATCAGCTATTTCAGTACCATTCAAGGTGAACAGGGGGTTAATAGCAATCTTAAAACATTTTCATCATTCCATATAAAAAACATTTTGTTGGTACATATTCTAGGTAATTTCCTTTAAGTATAAACGTATTTGTGAGCAATCACACAGAAATAAAAAAGACCCACTTTGATAATCTTCCTAATAGACTGTGGTAGACAATTTGAAGTAGCCTGAGATTGCCACAGTATTTTAAAATCTCTGGTATTCTTTTTCATTGTGAAAAGCTTGTATATCAAAGAAAACTGGGTGCCTCAGACTAAAGATCATGAAAACACGCACTTCTCTCTTTTTTTTTTTTCTTTTCAGCAGATTTAGAAACTATAAAAAGACCTTATTATTGAAGGAAACTCAGAGTCAGCACAACTCCTTGAACAAAGCAATTTAATACCACACAAAATTGTAGATGAACAAAAAGGAGGGAGAAGCATTTGGAGTAAATATATACCTTCTGTTCAGTTGGTTGGGAGGAGTTTTTTTCCCTTTTGCTTTTTGTGGAAAAATTCATAACAGTACAAAAGCGCTTTGAAAGGGAAAAAGAAGGGAAAAAAACAGACTAAATGCATCCTGAAAAATCCTTCTGCTATTTACAAAAGCAATTGCCAACTCATTTGTGTGTGAGAGAGTGTGTGTGTACATTGTGAAAAGGGAAAAACATGAAAGAAATGACCTTGATCAGAATTCAGGCCAGACCCCTCTGTCTTCTAATTCAGCTGTTCCATCAGCTGATGCATTAAGCCTACTGCGTTTCTGAGAAAATATAATTGTCAGCATACCCCACTCTCTGGATAAAAAAGCTTTTAATAAAAGCCGAGCACCCTCTTCAATGGCCTACTCATATATAACTTAGGTATGAAATGAAAACATCTGCAACATTAATGTGTTCACTGTTCAATCTTCTTAGCTTTAATTAGCTGTCCTGAAGATTGGGCATTATTCTTTGATTAAAAAGTATTTCCTGAAAAGGGGGAGGGAAGGAAAAATCCTCCAGGTAACCCTGTTTCCATACTCATAATTTCTTCTTATGTTAATCAGGTCTTTGCAGTATGTATTGACTACACTAAAGATAAAAGATAACAAAACAGGACAGACAGAAGGCAACATTAAAAAAAAAAAAAAAGAAAAAAGAAAAAAATCTGTTTAATTAGCATCTATTTTTTGCAAGCCTGTATGATATTCCCATATTACACCTCAGTTGAGTCTGCACCAAGCTGTCAACTGATTTATTCTTTACTTGCTTAAATTTAAAAAATATTTTTCTAAATATGCGAAGTTATTTGTGAGTACTCTTTTTGTTTGAAGTCTAAGTCCTGTACATTAATTAAGCTTGCAGCCAAGGATAGAGCCCATATTATACAGTATAAAAAGAACACTTTTGAGTAGCCAATTATCATGTTACCTATTTTGAAACAGAACTCTTCAGGGGAAATATATCATTGGAACTATTCTGTGTTCTTGTTAATAGCCATGGTCCCCAAATGAACAAAAATGAGTTAATCAAAAGACATTCTAGAACCTTTGAAATTAATGGGAGGCTTCTACAGACTAAAATAAGGAAGGTGTTTCACCCATGATACTAAATTCATGCTCAAGTGTCTGTTCTCCAGCATATCAAAGCACTGTGCTGAATTTATCACTTAAAGGAACTACAAAAGTGAACAGGTATTCGAGACCTCTCAGCCATTAAAGAGTACTGTCCCTGACTAAGCTTCTGAAGAGATAAAAAGGCAGAACTAAAATGTGGCTTCCATCAGCTGTTCCAAATTCACTGCCCATTGACTTTATGAGGTCATAAACATAGGGTCAGTGATTAGTGAATCTCACTTTTAGAAAAAGACTTAGACTCTGGAAAATGAGTCTTCAGCTGACTCTGTACTCACACATACCTGTGTTCCTTCATGCCTGCAGGACACAGCTCCTTAGGGCAGTGAACTCAGCCTTGCAACACACGGCATTTCTCTCCAGGCCTTGACTTAGCACTTCTGGTTGACATCAGCCAGTCTGGACAATGATTTAGCTATTTTTGTAAAATTATTTGGCCACCACAAGTAACCTGGAATATCACAACAAAAGTCAGTAGTATAGAAATTTGAACACATCTAGCTTCCAAGTCTGAAGGAATAAAACAATAAAATCCATGTGTTTATCAGTCTAGAAGATTCAGAACAAGGAGAATGTTGTGCTACGAATTCCAATTAGATTTCAAGCTTGAAGGGATAAGATGTTCAGAGAGAATACTCCCCTCACTGCACTCCAACCAGACCTTTCTCCTTCTTAGCAAACGTAAATCATGTAGCATAATTCAGAATAATTTTCACCTTTCCAGTCCTGACTGCTGTTTACAAATAATACTATGATAATTATTATTCATTATTGTGTTTTCCTTAGGAGGTCTTAAGAAACAATGTGAAAAATTCAATTACCTTGCTGCTCTTCATGGTGACCAGAAAAGATGCACGTTTTTTCAAAGGATAGAGCCTCTATCATATGAACTCAAAACAAAATTAATTAATTTCTTTCAGCAATACACAGAGATGTCTAAGGAGCAAAATTCAGAACACATCTTGAAGGATCTCATTTGGAAAAGGAATATAACAGTTTGTGCACTGCTTTCCACTGTCCCTTATTCTGAATAACTCAACAAAAAGAAATTGTCTTTTTCTTGTTAAGGACCTTGCATGTCAGTATAGAATGGATTCACATTGGGCACAAAATCCATTCATATTTGTTTAAATACATTTTTAAGCAGTGACTAACCAATTTCCTACTGCCTTCTACTGTTTGCAGGTATTTCAGAAGGGCAATGTAGAATACTATCAAAGGATATTAATTGCTACACTTAAATCAGAAATAAAAGTTGTTTACACCTGAACAAAAGAAGGAAATAAAATTTTGCCTATGTTGTAAAATAAGTGGGGTAACTGATGGCAGTTTTGTGCTTCCACAGCATGCTTGTAAATCACTACAGAGAACACTGTGCAGAGACTAGCTGGAGTTCAGCCATGACTCCCTGCTGCACTAATAGAATTCAAGCAGCACAACTGGTCTTCAGCTGATAGACTATTTGTATCCTTCTGAAAGCCCTGCTGAAAATTCTTATCATCCCATTTCACCCTTACACAAATAAAAATGGAAGCCTAACTATTCTATAGGGTTGATTATTTACCTAAAACAAAATCTGAGGCACATTCTTTATATCTTCAAGTTGTGAGATATTGAAATACTTGTTGGTGTTCTCTCATTTGACACTTTGTATTTCAACCTTAACATGACAGAAAAAATTGTAAAATAGGATTGCAAAGATTTTGTTACACCTTTCTCAGGTTGCTCAGATGCTTCAACTTTTCCTGAAGTTGTATGGAATGATAGTAGCAGAGTTTGCTGGGGTTTATGGAATGATATGCTTTATGCAGGAAAAGAAAATGTAGTTCGAAGCCTAGAAAGCTGATTTTTCATGATGTCATATTGTGAGACAGAACCTGTTGATCATTTATCAAAACCTTACCTAACTTACCTTACTTTTTCTTATTATTTTGTGTATGAATTTTCTATAAATTAACTCTTTGTTTGTATGTTCTCATATTAATGATGTTTGCATTAGGTACCATTATCTGTAATAATTATTCAAGTGTATTTATTATTCAACAAGTTATATTTATGCAGATTGATAATGACTGGTCAGATCAGTCATATTAAAGTTTACCTATTCCCTGTTGGACCACATTCTTAATTTTAAGAGCACACTTCAAATCTTAAGTAAGTACTTTAATTAACATGAGTCTAAATGTCATTTTCATATGAAACTTTTGAATTAACTTTTGAGGAAAAGAAAAAAGTAATCCAAATAACATGCAACTGGAGTGAGCACTGGCTAGTATCCTTTAGCAGCTGAAGAAAAAAACCAACTCAGTCTTTATTCTGCAACGAACCCTATATGGGCAGATGCTGGAACCTACACAGATCTCCAAAGCTGATCTGCTCCTGTTGTAGTTATAGCAGCATTGCCATCATAATCCATAATTTCATGATGTTTGCTTAACTCACATATGAATTCACAGTTCCTTAAATGTTTTACCGAAAAGATTATTTGCCTGTTGTAATCTTCAGGAAAAAAAATGGACTGACTTAGTATTCTATATGAAACATGCTGAAAACAAGCAAACAGAAAATCAAACTTTTTTCATTGACAGAGCTGCCAAATTCTGTTTATATTGACTTTCAAGGACCATATTTCTCTTTATTTGCAATTATTTAAACACCTGCTGAGAAGAGCTGGTTGTGACATGAAATATGTTGAAGTTGTTTCTAATTCACAGGGTTGGAGAAAGCAATGTGTTTTCATATATGGCAGCATGTCTTCTTTATCTTTTTCCAAAAATGATATTTTCTTCAAACTTAAAAATTTCCTTTTAATTTCCTGTTTTTTCAGTAAATAAAATTAAATTACTAGTGTCCACAGTCAATTTGTTAAACTTTTTAAAATATTTTTTTTTTCTCTTCTTATTTTTTATCTATTTTTATGTCTTTATGTTTTTAAGTTTTATGTACAGGAATATTTTGAAATAAGTAAGGAAATGAAGAGTAAAACTTCAAATCTATCATGTTTAGACATTTCAAACTGATCAGAGTTAAAGGTCCAGATTTTAACTTTTTCTTTTTCTATGCTGTTTTCTAAAAAGGAGAAGTTTAATTTTTAATTTTCCTGATATTTCATTTTCCAAAATTTCAAGAAGAAATATCTACAGTACCTTATTTTTTCTTGCTTTCTATGGATCTAAACATCAATACTTCTTTATTAATTGAAAAAGCTTGACCTCCAAGGATACAGAGATTTCTGTATCGTGTTTCTTACACAGGAAATGCTCAAAACATTATATGACCTAATTCTTTCTTTCAAACCGTCCTTTGATATCCACCTGAGATTTTAAACTCACATTACATATTTCCAGGGTGAAGGGAGTGGACAGTTTTATACAAAGGAGAAGAATGAGAACTGTGAGTGCTTTCAGGAGGGGTTGAGGGAGGGTTTGGTGTTTTGTTTGGGGTTTTTTCCCCTCCTTTTCCCCAGAGCAGCATTTGTTATTATAATAATTTGTGAATTCTCAATGTCTTACCTTGGAGGAATAGTGATGATTAAACAGTGATCCAAAGAGGTTTTTACAATCGTTCACAACTTTCTTTTGGACATAGTCTTCATGACTATGCCTTACTAAAGAAAATCATGATACAAACTCTAAAGAAAAACTGATGAAACACTATTCTTTCTGCTTATCTAGATACAGAAATCTTTAATGAAATTTCAGCTATGTCTAAGGACAGATGTGAATCAAAAATGACGTGAACTAGCAGTTCTTTTTTACAGTATTTGGCACATTTAATCAACTGAAATTTAGGTAAATGTATTGCAGTTTATAGAAGCTATGAAAATGGCTTACTACCATCTCCCTGGAGTGGCATATTTATTAAGACATTGCAAAGGGTTTGTGAAAACTGGTGAGCTACTGTAGATATTTATTCTTTACACTCCATATATTACCTTGCATCTAATGAGAAGGAAGGGAAGATTCCTTTGTATTGCACCAAGGTAATTTTATTTTTTTTTTAATCTAATTCAATTAATGTTTTTTAAGAGGGAAATATTTGAGTGAGCACACTGCAGGGAGCTCTGAACATCTTATGCCATTTACTCTTAATCACACCAAATGGAGGTGCAGAGCCATCATATTTATTTTGTAATCAGGCAGTGAGTTTCAGACCATGATTTGGATCTAGTCTGAGTATTTTTTATTATTCACCTTATTTAATAAACTGTCACTTGAAAGAGGGAATTATAAGCTTTTGCACAATGAGTCAAAGGAATGCTATGCCTTCTTTATTACGCATGCTACATTTGAAGCTAATGAAGCATAACCTCTGAGTTGATGTTTTTATAGATGAAAGAGACATCATGTTACATATTCTATTTATTTCATCAGCTTCTCTGTAGCCAACACAAAACACAATGATTGCCTTGCACTTCATATCTGACAGTTGATGGACATTCTTGCTGATGTCTTGTCTAGCTATGAATGAAAGAACAAAGGTGAAATGGGTGGAGGATAATGGTACATTTTAACTAAAAATTATTGTGGAAATAGTCCTGACTAGCCTTTTTTCCAGTTTTTCTGGTTGTTCCCCCCTACATATCATATCTTTTTCCACTCCTTTTTTTTTTTTTTTTTTTTTTTTTTTTTTTTAAGAACTGTATCATCAGCTAACTTTATTTCCATGGGGATGTTATGACTGTGAACAAAAAGCCCACCAAGATAATAAATTCAGGTAAAAGGTAAAACTTTACAGTCTTCACAGTATACAAGACTGTTTTATATATTAAAAGAAATCGAAAAGAACAATGCTTGACATAACAAGAACAACAAAATACTGATCACTATGCTAGTATGAAGCCAAGAATATTGTTTAAACAAACTGCACTTTAGGGCATGTGTTTTAGTAGGGGAATGCTGTGTTATCACATTCTTTCCTATTTGCAGAGCAAAGAAATAATCATAAATATAAATTTTCATATTTAATTAATAAAAGATAGTGTATTTTTATAAGCTACTGCATTGATTTCTTAACAATATAAGTTTTTCTAGACAGAAGTGTGTAAGAGCCATAAACATGTCTCAATTACCAGGGCTTCCACGGTTCTTAAAAAAATCAAAGTACTTTGCATATTTTTAGAGAAGTTTCTGATTTTCAGATGGACTGCCCTGGGAATTCCACATGCTTTCACTGATGTTTTAAGTTCTTTGATTTGTAATGAGAGAGTTTTCACCACAAACAATACCTATCAGTTGATTTAAATCAAATAGGGAGTGCAGGATGAAATACCAAATGGCACAGTTCACCAGTGGTAACTGGAGAAACTGAAGGGAGAGTACCATTTGGCCAATTTTCCTGTCCAAATAGTGGACCTTCAGTTGCAGAATTTACAGATGATGAATGTTTAGATGTTTTAAAAAGTTAACTAACAAATTCAAAGGTGAAGGAATCCACTTTATTTGTTTGTTTTATTATTATTCAACTTCTAAGTTAGAAGTTAAAGCGCTTCATTTAGCAAATGCTGGACAGGCTGTTGATGTCTAGGAGAGTACCCTGGAGAAGTACTACTGCACACATCTGCCTTTGACCACTGTTCTACTGTTCTTCCCAATTAGGGAACAAGAATTAAAATGCTTCTTGCAGTTCCATCTTCCTGGAAGACTAATGACAAAATGATTACTGGGGGTGGGGG
>NW_010327816.1:0-24245 GCF_000700745.2 Antrostomus carolinensis
TTGTTTCTGTTAAACTGCCTTTGTCTCGACCTGTGAGTTTGATGTTTGGTTTTTTTTCCCCATCTTATTTTCTCCCCTTCCCATCCTGCTGTGTGGCTTGGAGGACACCTGGAATTCAGCCAAGGTCAACCAACCACAAGAGCTTAAAAAAAAATGTGGTTTTTAACTTTATTTTGAACTGTGATGATAAACATACATATAAGGTATGATTTGCTCTATATGATGATAAAGTTTTACAGTAACTAGTTCTATTGAGGAGTAGAATCACATATAATGTTACTGCTCTTTAAGCAAACTTGATAGATTTCTTTCAATTACCCCCTTTTTTTTAGATTTAGATTCATGATGTTTTTAGTATTGCACCAATATTCCTAGTTATATGATCAGATATATACATATAAACATCTGTGTGGAACCAATGTAGTTATTTGTATGAACTTTTCTGCTACTAAACATTACATAAATTAAAAAAGCAACACCTAGTTACTTGTATGGCAAAAGAATAAAAATTACAAATTTAGGTAGATGTATAAAGCTTCAAGTATTCATAACTGTCATTTTTAACTTTGAGGTCATATTCTTTGAGCGTTTGGGGATAGACTAAAACCCAAATCCATTAGTTACTTTGTAGCTATCCAGTCACAGGCCTTGTTGAAAGTCTTTGTAGGGTGTCCTGTAACTTTCCTCAACTCTGTGTCTGCTCATTATTTCATGTCAATTTTGGAACTATCCCTTAGGCAGCACGATTGCTGATGAAAGCAAAGCATGAAATAAACTGAAAGGAAATTAAACTTTTTTATATAAAGCTCCAGGGTTGTGTGCAGAGCTCAGAATCACTGTAGGGAATTTCCCAGAAGGCAAGTATCTTTCCCAGTTGATGAAAATAGTTTTGACTACTGAAAGATGAAGATAAAAAGGTTCACAAAGAAAAAAAAAAGTATATAGCTCAATAAAGGTATCTGATGTAACATACACACAAATATTTTATCTAGAAAGCACTATTGTGCTCTAACATTAAAACCAGTAGACCACTTTTCTAAAGTTCTTCTAGAATAGTCTTTTAAATTATTGATATTTTAATGCATTACAAAGTCAAAAAGTCAAAGTTATTTATGGTTGCTGGATTCTCTCAGAAAAAGTGTCTGGAGAATTGAGGGATATTTTAAAGTACAGTAAGAGTAGGCTTTCTGCTTAAAAATCAATGATAAGTTAGACTTAATAACCTTAATAAAAATAAGAGAAAAAGTTCTGTGCTTTTCTGCAGGTAGAAAAAAAAGCATTCTTGCTACCAAAACTAAAATTTCTTCACTGTTTTCCTTACCTTAGAAATCAGTAGAACCCTTCTTGTTCCTGACCTGTCTCACCTAAAAAACATCTCATAATGACCTGCTGCCAATCTGCCCATTCATGTGCCTTTACAGGATGTTACTAGGATTCATCAGGGGTGTCCTAACATCATGTTTTCCTCACCAGCAGTTATCACCTGCAATACACAGGAAATAGCACTGTGGAGCTTATCCAGAGGTGTAGTAGGTATTGCAAATATTATACTGGGTTTGGGATACCTATTACTTCTTGTCCTTTAGACTACTTTTTCTGACTTCTAGAAGCCACTAGTGGATTTGCAGTGTTAAGCAGAGGCGAGCAGCTGGGGCAGCTGACCCAAACTGGCCAAAGTATGTATTCCATACCATGTGGCGTCATGCTCAGTATTTCAACAAGGAAAGTTCTAGGAAAGGGGAGTACTATGGTTTGGGAGCAGGTTGGGAGTCAGGTGGTGAGCCATTTGGTTCCCTGTATCACTTCTGTTGTATACTCTTTCATCAGTATTGTTATTGCTATTGTTGGGTGTTGTTTCCCTCTTCCTTTACCATCCTAGTAAACTGCTCTTGTCTTGACCCACAAGATCTGCTTGTTTGTATTTTAACCTCTTCATCCCACTGGAGGGTGGGAGGGTGGAGTGAGCAAGCCTTTGTGGTTAAACCACCAAAAGAGTACTCTCTGGAAAACGTTTAGTGAGACTACCAAGAGTCTTCCCTTAGCCTTTCCACAAGCTTCATTTCTTGGTTCCTTTGTTATCTTTGCATTAAAGACAGTCAAAAACTATAGTTGTGGCTATAGAAGTAGATTTGATAGTATTTTCCTTTAAAAATATGGAAGTTTATAGTTGTGGTCATTTCCTAACAGGGAAAGACAGCTTCATCAGAGGTAGTATCTTCTTTTAAACCCAAATTACACAGTACAAACTGGTCAGGGATTGCACTACTGCAGTACAGTTCTTTCCTGTTTTATAAAGTGGATATCCAACTGTGTCCATAGTGATGTAGGACTGTTGACAAATAAATTGAAACTGATTTGTTCAGCAGTAAAGTAACCCTGAACTTCACAAAAATTAATGACACAGTCCCCCACAACATCCTTCTCTCTAAGTTGTGGAGATATGGATTTGATGTGTGGACTGTTCAGTGGGTAAGACATTGGCTGGATGGTTGCATCCAGATGGTAGTGGTCAATGGCTCAATGTCTAGATATGACACTGACAAGAGGTGTCCCTCAGGTGGCTGTACTGGGACCAGTACTGTTTAATATCTTCATTAATCATATTGACAGTGGAATTGAGCGCACCCTCAACAAGCTTGCCGACAATACCAAGCTGGATAGTGCAATCAACATGCCAGAGGGACAGAATGCCATCCAGAGAGAACTGGACAGGTGGGAGTAGTGGGCCCAGGTGAACTTCATGAGGTTCAACAAGGCCAGGTGCAGGGTCCTGCACCTGGGATGGGACAATCCTCATTATTGATACAGGCTAGGTGATGATGTGCTGGGAAGCAGCTCTGAGGAAAAGGACTTGGAAGTAGTAGTGGATGAAAAGCTGGACATGAGCCATCAATGTGTATCTACAGCCCAGAGGGCCAACAGCATCCTGGGCTACAGCAAAAGAAGTGTGTCAGCAGATAGAGAGAGGTGATTCTGCTCCTCTACTCTGGTCTGGTGAGACCTCACTTGGAATACTGCATCCAGTTTTGGAGCCCTCAACACAAGAAGGATGTGTACCTGTTGGAGCATCTCCACAGGCAGGCCATGAAAATTATCACAGGGCTGGAGCACCCATCCTATGAAGACAGGCCGAGAGAGTTGGGGTTGTTCATCCTGGAGAAGAGAAGGCTCTGCGGGGGACCTTATAGTGGCCTTCCAGTACCTGAAAGGTGCCTATAAGAAAGCTGGGGAAGGACTGTTCACAAAGGCATGTAGCAATAGGATGAGGGGTAATGGTTTTAAACCTGAAAAGGGTAGATTTAGGTTGGATATTAGGAAAAAGTTCTTCAGTATGAGGGTGGTGAATCATTGGAACAGGCTGCCCAGAGACGTAGTGGAGGCCCCATCCCTGGAGATATTAAGGGTCAGGCTTGATAGGGCTCTGAGCAACCTGCTCTAGTAAAGATGCCCCTGCTTACTGCAGAGGGGTTGGACTAGATGACCTTTAAAGGTCCCTCCCAACTCAATACATTCTATGATTCTATGATTACTTATAAGTGAAAAAATGTTTCCTCTAACATCTATGAGAATTAGAAATGCCTCATTAACTCCTTGTATAAAACAGTTCAGTAATTCAGCATTTTCAGCAGTTTAACAGCTACAATGTAGTGTAATTGAATTGCAATAAATAAAATCTTACAGTCATAACTGTTAGTTTAAGAAATAGACCAGTACAAAATATAATATGAAATATATACGCTTGATGAATGAGTGTTTTTTCACCTTACAGAATTTTTTATTTTCAAAATTACATTTAGTCATTCTTTTCATTGGAAGAGTACGTCCCTGAAAATCTATCCATGAAACTAGGAGCACATGGGAAATTCTCAGAACATGTTGATGAAGAAACAATTTTCATACAGCCAAAACCATCTAGAAGGTATTGGTAAAATGTTTATGGTGATCTCAGTAGATCATGGTAAGAGCTGGGAGTAGACAACTTTATACAGAGTTTATTATCCATAGCAAGTGTCTCCTAATCTAGGCTGCAAATATGTTGACTAAAGCAATTCCATCTTTCTCAGACTTACTTATTATTGCTGAAGTTTCGGTGTTTTAAAGAAACTTTCTTCACTGTTCTCTTTTCTGATGACAGGAATGAATTGCAGTCAAGTTTTAGCATGCATTATGATGCCACGTATCTCTGGACTATCAGAGTTACTGTGCACTATTGAAGAATCTTAGCTCATAAAAGTGGAAAATGAATTCTAAAGGTGTAGGTATTTTAAAAAAAAAGAAATAAAAAAAGAAACCTTACTAAGCTCCTTATATCAGTCCCTGAGGAAAATACCGTGATTTACTCTAACATAGCCAAACTTGCCTGTGATTGCATGTGCAGAGATCTACTAAGAAAATATGTTTTAAATGGTATTTCTGTTACTCGGAAATTTTTGTTGGAATAAATAACTGCTTGTGATTTTCATGCTGAGTTGACAGGAATAATATAGTACCACTCTTTACCAAGGTAAAAAAAAAAAAAAAAATTAGTCTTTTTTTTGATAACTTTAAATACTGATTAAGGCTTTTTGGAATATGGGGGTTTTTTAGATTTCCTTGGAAGCTGTGCCTCACAGCAGGGATTTTTTTCAAAGAAATCTTTAGCTACATAAATATACATTCTATCATATACAGTGATTTTAAAGATAACATCTAAATGCTTACTAATACAAAGTTCTTTAAAAGCAACTTCTAAATTTGAAGAAATATGATTAAAAATGTATTTCTGCAAGAGTAGTGGTGAACCTGAAAGACAGTTTAAAAAAGAAAATTTACATCTAATTTCTTATTAGTATTTTGGTTGATACTCTTTTCTCTTAATGTACCTAGGAGTCCCAAGGTTTGACTATTTAAGAAATAATGTTTAAAATGTTTAGTGAAACATATTAGATTAGGACCCTTCATCTAGTTTTTAGAAGTGAAGTTACTGTTCACCAAGGCGATTCTCTCCTATATCTTCCAGTTTAGGATTAGAGGGATAAAGTGGACAGCATGTTTTTTTGCATCTCTTGCATCTGACTAGGAGAAAATAATAAAGTATTCTGGAGTAGGAAAAATAAAATTTTGTGTAATGTTTAATTGTTATTATCAATAAAAACTTTTGCCTTTTGTCCAAGCATGCAGAAAGGGGAGCATAGCTGTATTATATGTAACTTTATGCAATATCCCAATTACAGTAATGTTTATCCAGTATGCTTTCTCTCCAAAGGTACATTTTCTTCTGAAGGAAATATTGTATATTATCACCTGAAAAAAAAAAAAGTAACCCACTAATGTTTTTTTTCTTCCTGTAACTACATTTTTACTGCTTCTGTGGCATCTTGTAGTGTAAAAGACTGGTAATTACATCTAATTAGAAAACATTAAAGTGCTATGACTCAGAAAAATAATGAAGCTTGATTACATTTTATATAAGACATAAAATCTTAAAACTGTGGTTTACATTTCAAATTGGTTTCTAACTTGATCAACAAGGAAATGGCAAGGTTTTGAATGCTTAAGACTATTTGTTTTCCTCAGAATATTTTAGTATTTTTGCCTGATACTGATTGTTGGAAACAAAGCTTCTTTTATCAAAGGGAGAGTTTAGTTTTATTTTTATTACTTTAATTTACTTCTTAATATGTTTTACGGCTCACTTTTTGTGGTAATATACATCAAATGAACTGTGTTAAGGTGAGGATGAATATTAGGAAACAGCCATGATAAATTAAAATATAATAGCTTTTTTTTTCTAATTTACCTTCTAATAGCATTTTTTAAAGAATAATTCAAGACCTTTTCCACTTATATTAACTCAACCATCAAGAAGCTATAATAAAGAACTTCTACTCTTTATTACAGAATCAGTTTTTTCATATCATTGTTCTGAAATAATGTTCATTTCAGTTACAGTCCAGTTCACAAAGAGGCTTGCTTTCTGCCAGCAGTTCATTCAAACATATGCACTTTTTTAGGAGAGCAGAGGGAGACATTATATACAAATACAGTTGTGCAGTAGACGCCATATAGGCAATAGGTATTCTGTAGATAAAAAAGGAAAGCATGGCTTGCTTACATAAAACCATATGATGATTTAAAGGGTAAATTTTGCACCTAAAATAAGCACACAAAGAAATAACGTTCTGAAAGTTTTAGGTTTAAAGTTGCTATGTCACACAATGATAATTCATGCCAGACCATAGGTATGTCTTGAAAACCTCCTGAGTCATCTGCCTAAAGCTCAGATACCACTAGCAAACAAACATCTCTTCTAGGCTAATGATTGATGTGCTATGTATCAGCTGTAATCAGACCCAATTACTAGCAGTGCAATTATCTGAATAGTGAAAACAAATATGTTTATTTGTATAAAAAAACTTTCTAAGATTTTCATAGTTATGTATTGAAAACTCCTCAAGGTATATTATTTCAACTTTAGGATTACACTTTTGTAAAAATTTTTTACTTCCCTATTCTTCTAAATAATATAGGTATAAATATGACCTTAGTAATGTGAATATATGGAAAGAATACAGAACTTTGTCACTGAGACAGTGAATATGTTTATTTGCAGTAATGAATTTGCAGTGGCATTTATATGCTTATGTTTTCTCTGATATTCACACAACTCTAATGACAATATATTTTATGTACTGAAAATGTAAGACTGGCAGACATGAGAGAAACCACCCATTTATTGGTACCTCAAAGGAAAATATGTGGGTGATAGTTTTCCAGAACGATTCAAAATGACATTTGTAGGCAAGATCCTCTGCAATGAGTTGAAGACTTTCAAAAGGGGTAGATACGACTTGCTATTGTAAAACTGAGTTCTGCATTCACTGAATGGTGCTCAAATGAAAAACATGGCCACTCACTATGACATGAGGCTTTAACAAATTCTAGCATGCTGCTTTTGCTTTCTACATATTTATCCAAATATATTGCATTCTTTCATGCAATAAATTTAACTCTAAATCTCAGAAATTTCTTCCTAGACTGTGAAAGCATGCATGCATGCTGCTGTATGAATACACAGTAAAATCCTAACCCCAGCATGTGCCCAGTTTCCTGGCTCTATCCTCTTTGTGCAACCGTTGTGTAGATCTGTTTGTGTTTTACAAAGTCCCACATCATCAAGAAGGCCATGCTGCTCACAGCAATAGTGAGCAGGTGAGGACCTTACCTCAGATAGGCTGAGAAATTCCTCTAGAGATCTGCGGTGTGACTTCCTGGCATTAGTGTGGATTCTGTCATTGCTGACCAGTTCAAGCTTTTTTCTGCTCTCCCTGGTTTTAGTAGATGTACATCCTTTCTTGCAAACTATTTCTAATTGCAGGCCATGAGAGGACTTCTTCTGTGACAGGTACAAGTAACTAAGAATGAGAGGATTTTTTTGTAGGCAAACTCACAAGACTGATGGCTTGTGTTCTTTTCTTTCACTTATCTTTAACTAACCTTCACAGTATGCTTTCCATACTCGTCAGAGTCCTTGTGTGGATTGGGCAATTACTAGAAACTTACTTCTTTCAGGTAATATAGCATTTCTTTCATTCTTTGCTGAACCTTTACTAGGAAAAGAACTCTAATTGTCCTCCCTGATTTATAGTATTAATACCTTAAATAATGTATGAAGAATCTTATCCTTTGTCTCATGCCTCCCAGTCCTTCCTAGTGTGCAAAGACCATTAATAACTTAGAGAGTTCTCCATTACTACATGTGTCCTGGTTTTCAGATGGAACAGAGCTGGGTTTCTTTTCAGTAACTGGAATAGTGTTGTGTTTTCCTTTCAGCCTGGGACTTTTTATGAGAGAAACACTGACAACATACCAATGTTCGCATTTTTTTTGCTGGAAGTAAAGGACTTGGTGTTCTGTTGGTCTACAAGCACAAGATCTAAGGGGGTGAGGAATATTTAAATTAATAAGCTAAATTGGTGTTTGGGTACGCCGATGGGATATTCTGTATCCTATCACATCATGTCCAGTATATTAGTGAGGGTCTCTTCCTCTTTTGGCCCTCTCTGGCTTTCACTCAGGCTCTCGCTCTTCTGGGATTGTGGTTTCGGTTCAGGATTGTCACTCCTCTGAGATCATTATCTGGGAACAGGCCGGGCTCTGTCAGTGGGGCAGAGTGAGCAATTGCATTATGTATCACTCATTTGCATACTTTGTAACTGTTATCATTATCACTACTATTTTCATATTAGTATTATTTTAAGTTTTCTTTATTTCTATTATTAAATTGTTCTTATGTCAACCTATGAGTCTCCTTACCCTTGCCCCCGATCCTTCTCCCTATCCCCTGGGGGTGGGAGGGAGTGGGTGAACTGTGTTGGCTGCTAGCCAAGGGCTATCACAATATGGCATTGATAACAATAAATAAACATTTCTTCTCCAATTTGATGAAAATTCAGATGAACTGAAAACAATTCAGCACAGGTCATGCCTGAATTTTAAATGAAGGCTTAACAGGGAATAAATTGTCTTCATAAATGTTTTTGAATTGTCACTGCTCTAAAGTGCTCACAAGGGGTAGGGGCTTTCTCTCTTGAATGTTCTAGCTAATCTACACTCTGCAAAGCCTCTTGTATCATATGAAGCTTAGCAAGAACAGTGATTTGTAATAGCAAGACTAGGTTAACAACTATCCCTAAGGTGAGAATACACAGCTCCAGACTACTTGAGTGCAAGGTCTCCACCTGTTTTAGACTAGACCCAGTGACTTCTGTGTGCTGCTTGATCTGTTGGGTCAGAGCAAAGAAGAGTAGCCAAAGAAAACATGAGACATATTTTTCTTCTCTTGAATAATCAGACTGAGAGTGTTAATTGGGGATCATACTCTGAAATAGAGCTTTTCTCTGGAACTAGTAGAAAGACAGTGAAAGAAGAATAATTTAGCAACTGTTTATATAGTTATATATAAATCTTCACAGGAAAACCCCAGGAAAATGCACTGGCTTAAGAGCTGCTAAGATGCTAAAGTGATCACCCAGTAACTCTTAAAATTTTACCAGTTTTTAAGTGAAGTCCCACAAGGTGCTGAGCTCTTTCAGCTGAAATCATCACCACCAGGAATGTCCCTCAGTACTTGTCAAGTTTAATCATGACTGGAGTGTTTATCAGATTTACCCAAAACCTGTGGCTTTGTGGGCAACATCTGTGCTATAAGCAGTGAATATTTGCAAATACAAATGTTATTCTAAAAATGAAAACAATTTTGTCCAATAATAAGATGAAAACCAGTTTTTTATATGTGCTATCAAAATACTTATTCAGTCATTTCATTTCCATAGAAAAAATATTGCTGTCTCCTACTATCCTTTAATGAATGTGTTTTACCTTTTTAAAATGTGCTAAATTAAACATTTTTAAATTGACAGTTTAATTCATATTGAGTGCCTTTAACTACAGATTTTACTCAAATATTTCTAAAAATACGAAGTAGTGGAACTTAGAAACCTTAAATAAAAACATTATTTTTTCCTCCCTTGTTTTCTGCTGAGAAGGACTGCATTGAGATGAATGAACTGGTTTGTAATTAGAAAATACTCTGTTCCTGACACCATGCCAAGCTTCAGATACTGTGAAGAGTTTTGTGAACACAAACAGATATTTGTGTAAAACAGTCTGGAAAAATGCAACAACAAGTATCCCCGTGACTTTTTATCAAGTATTTAAAAAATGTGATTTTTTTTTTTGTGTTTGCCTGATTACTGCAATGTTTTTTATATGAGATTGCTGGCAAAGATATTTGAGAAAATGACATACTGGGAAAGTTTACCTAAAATAGACTTTAATACATTAAGCTTAAGAAATCCCACTGGAAAACTTCATCAAAGAACTACAAATATCCTAAAGATCTAATACATTGTCAATATTTAAATAGAAAGATCTAGATCACTTGCAGTTTGAAATACTTCAGTGAAAAAAATGCATGTACAGTGTGATTATAGAACCATAGAATCATAGAATTGTTTTAATTGGAAAAGACCTTGAAGATCATCAAGTCCAACTGCTAACCTAACAGTGCCACCTCTAAACCATGTCCCTAAGCACCACCTTTGCACATCTTTTAAATACCTCCAGGGATGGTGACTCCAACACTTCCAAGGACAGCTTGTTCTGGTGCTTGACAATCTTTTCGGTGAAGGATTTTTTCCTAATATCCAATCTGAACCTTCCCTGCTGCAACTTGAGGCCATTTCCTCTTTTCCTATCACTTGTTACTTGGGACCCACCTCACAGTGTGATAGTTTCACTTGGGTAGCCCTTGGCTAGCAGCCAACACAGCCCCCCAGGGGATAGGGGAGAGGATTGTGGGGCAAGGAAAAGGAGGCTTGTAGGTAGAGATAAGAACAGTTTAATAATAGAGAGAAAACTTAAAATAATACTAAAATTAAAATAGTAAAGATAATGATAACAGTAACAAAATATGCAAGTGAATGACACCCAATGTTATAGCTCACCCCCCTCCTGACCAAGCCCGGCCTGTTCCCAGATAATGGTCCCAGAGGAGTGACAATCCCGAACCAAAACTGCAATCCTGGAAGAGCGAGAGCCCGAGAGAAAGCCAGAGAGAGCTAAAAGAGGAAGAGACCCTCACTAATATACTAGACAAGACGTGATATGATACGGAATACCCCATTGGCATATCTAACTGTCAATTAAGTTTATTAATTTAAATATTCTTCTCCCCCCTTACATCTTGTGCTTGTGGACTAACTGAACACCAAGTCCTTCACTTCCAGGGACAAAAATGTAAACACTGGCATGTTATCAATATCTCTTTCACAGCGAGTCCCAGGCTGGAAACTAAAACACTGCTCTTCTAATTACTAAAAAGCTAATTACTAAAAAGGAAACCAACTCTATTTCAGCTAAAACCCAGGACACACAGCAACGTCCTTTCAGGTAGTTGTAGACTACAAGGTCTCCCCTGAACCTTCCTTTCTCCAGACTAAACAACCCCAGTTCCCTCAGCTGCTCCTCATAAGACTCATGTTCTAAATCCTTCATCAGCTTTGTTGCCCTTCTCTGGACAAGCTCCAGCAGCACCTTAATGTCTTGTAGTGAAGGGCCCCAAACCGAACATGATACTCAAGATGCGGCCTCACTGGTGCTGAGTACAGGTGGATGATCACTTCTGTAGTCCTGCTGGCCACACTATTTCTGATACAAGCCAGTATGGTACTGGTCTTCTTGGCCACCTGGGCACACTGCTGTCTTACACCCATCTGGCTGTTGACCAACACCCCCAGGTCCTTTTCCACCAGGCAGCTATCCAGCTACTTCTCCCCAAGCCTGTAGCATTGCCTGGGGTTGTTGTGACCCAAGTGCAGGACCTGGCATTTGTCCTTGTTGAACCTCATGCAATTGGCCTCAGCCCATTGATTCAATCTGTCCAGATACCTCTGCAGAGCCTTCCTACCCTGAAGCAGATCAACACTTCTGCCAAACTTGGTGGCCTCTGCAAAGTTACTGAAGGTGCACTCAATCCCCTTGTCCAGATCACTGATAGAGATATTAAACAGAACTGTCCCCAGTACTGAGCCCTGGGGAACACCGCTAGTGACCAATCACTAACTGTATTTAACTCCATTCACCACAAACCTCCAGGCCCGGACATCCAGCCAATTTTCCACCCAGCAAAGAGTATACCCATCCAGGCCATGAGCAGCCAGTTTCTACAGGACAATACTGTTGGAAATGGTGTCAAAAGCTTTACTAAAGTCCATGTAGACAACATCTTCCCTCATCCACTAAGCAGGTCACCGTGTCACAGAAGGAAATCTGGTGAGTTGATCAGGACCTGCCTTTCATAAACCCATGCTGACTAGTCCTGATCTACTGGTTGTCCTGTACATTCCATGCAGTTGGCACTCAAGATGATCTGGTACATAATCTTCCCTGGCACTCAAGGTCAGACTACTGACAGGTCTGTAGCTCCCTGGATTCTCCTTCTCTCCCTTCTTGTAGATGGGTGTCACATTTCCTAACCTCCAGGTCTCAACTGGAACCTATTTGGATAACCAGGACTGCTGATAAATGATGGAAAGTGCCTTGGTGAGCACTTCCACCAGCTTCCTCAGTACCCTGAAGTGGATATCATCTGGCCTGATAGATGTTGTATGTCTAAGTGGTATAGCAGGTCACTAGCCTTTTCCCCTTGGATTATAGGGGCTTCGTTCTGCTCCTTGTCCTTGTCTTCCAGTGCAAGGGTACCCAGAGAACAAATGGTCTTACTTGTGAGGCAAAGAGTGAGGTAAAGAAGGCATTAAGGACCTCAGTCTTTTCTCATCCTTTGTCACTGTGTTTCCCTCTGCATCCAATAAAGGATGAAGATTCTTCTTAGCCCTCCTTTTATTGCTTATGTACTTATAGAAACATTTTTTCTTGTCTTTCATGGCAGTAGCCAGATTAAGTTCTAGTTGGTCTTTGACCCTTCTAATTTTCTCCCTGCATGCCCTCACAACATCTTTGTAGTCCTACTGAGTTGCCTGCTCATTCTCCCAATGGTCTCTCTCCCCAAAACTCTCAGTTTTTCCACTGAATTCCAGCCAAATCTCTCTGTTCAGCCAGGCAAGTTTCTTCCCTGCTGCCTCGTTTTTCGACACATAGGGATGGCCTGCTCCTGTACCTTTGAGATTTCATTCCTGAGGAATGTCCAGCCTTTCTGGACTCCTTTGCCCTTCAGGACTGTCTCCGAGGGGACTCTGTCAACCAGTCTTCTGAACAGGCCAAAGTCTACCCTTTGGAAGCCCAAAGTGGCAGTTCTGCTGATTCCCCATCCTTTTTTCTCCAAGAATCAAAGACTCTGTCATTTCATGATCACTATGCCCAAGATGGCCTCCAATCACCTCATCACCCACAAGTCCTCTGTTCACAAAAACAGGTCCATCAGGGCCCTTCCAGACACTCCAGGAACCTCCTAGACTGTTTCCTCTCCACTATATGGTATTTCCAGCAGACATCTCTTAAGTTGATGTCTCCCATGAGAACAAGGACTAGTGACTGTGAGACTTCTCCCAGCTGATTATAGAATATTTTGTCTGCTTCTTTGTCCTGGTGGGTGGTCCATAACAGACTCCCACCATGACATCTGCCTTGCACCATGACATCAGTCTTCCCCTGATTCTTATCCATAAACACTCAACCCTATAATCACCATCATTAAGCTCTAGACAAACCTAACATACAAGGCTATAACACCATCTCTCCTTCCTTGCCTATCCCTTCTGAAGACTTTATAGTCATCCATTGCAGCATTCACTTGAGCAAGTCATGCCACCATGTTTTGTGATGACAACGGTGTTATAGTTTTCCTCATGTCTGTTGCCCGCGCTGCGTACCTTGATTTAGATGCACTTCAGTTGGGCTATAGATCCTTTCACTTTTTTTTAGGGCAGAAGACATAACTCCTATGTGACCATATTCAAGTGCTAGCACACTGTCCCTCAAACACTGGCATGCTGCCCACAGGCTTATAGAATCATAGAATGGTTAGGGTTAGAAGGGACCTTAAAGATCATCTAGTTCCAACACCCCTGCCATCAGCAGGGACACCTTCCACTAGATCAGTTTGCTCAAAGCCTCATCCAACCTGGCCTTAAACACTTCCAGGGAGGAGGCATCCACAACTTCCTTGGGCAACCTGTTCCAGTGTCTGACCACCCTCACAGTAAAGAATTTCTTCCTAATATCTAATCTAAAACTACTGTCTTCTAGTTTAAAGCCATTTCCCCTCATCCTATCATTAACTGCCCTTCTAAAAAGTCCCTCCCCAGGCTTGTCTCTAGTGAGCCTGGTTTCATTCCTTTCCTCCTTCAAATCTAGTTTAAAGTTATTTCAGTGAGCCCTGCTAACTACTGTGCAAGGATCTTTTTCCCCTTTGAGACACGAGTACCCCATGTACCGCCTGGTGTTGTGCAGACCAATCCATGATTGAAAAAACCAAAATTTTGCTGATGACACCAGGTGTTGATCTACCAGTACTTCCTGTTTCTTCTCTCATCATTCCCTAATTGGAGGGACAGAGGAGAACACTACTTGAGATTCCTGATCCCTTAACCAGTTGTCCTGAGGCCCTGATATCTCCCTTGATTGCCCTTGGACTTCTTGTTGCAACTTCATTGCTGCCCACCTGAAAAATCAATAATAGATAATAATATGAGGGCTGTACCAGGGTAGGAAGGTTTCTTTTCACTTCTTTGTCCTGAGCTCCAGGAAGGCAGCAGAATTCCCTAAGAAGTGGATCTGGTCTGCATATTGGGACTTCTGTTCCCTTCAGAAGAGGGTCTTCTATGACAATAACCTGTCTTTTTTTCTTTATGGAAGCAGTTTTGGTACAGGGCATAGGCTGACTTAACCTTGGCGACACCTCCAAGTTAGATGGACCATCATCCTTGTTATTGTTTGGTTTCGCTTGGAGAGCCTCATACCTATTACACAGGAGCACCTGGGAAGGTGGGATAGTAGCAGAGGAGACACTCCTTCTGTGCCAGGCAGGAACTTGTTGCCATTTCCCCCCATCCCTTAAGGGTTGTGATCAAATCAGTTGCTTAGATCTCTTCCAACGTATGCTCCAAAAAGTGTTGATTGCAGCATGAGAAAGGAGAATCCACAAAGCGTATACTTGATGGGTGAAAAAAGATCCCAGAAAAGATCCCAGCTGCAGAATTGGAATAATAAAGAGGAATTCACTCAAGCTGCCATTTTAAATTGGGTAGTGATCATTGTGTTGACTTTCTTGAAAACAGTACAGATATATGGAGGAGATTGAGATTAATAGATTGATCCTAACATTCTGCTAGGATCAATTTTTTATTTTGATAAAGGGAAAACATTTGGTACAAAGAACAATTTCTTTTATCTGTAACACATGAAATGTCAACATCATTATGTAGAGTAAAACAATCTCTTTACTTATGGCTTTCTCTTCTGCTTAGAAACATATTACATTTCACAATCATTGCTGTGTGTACATGTTGACTGTAGAAGACATGAGCAGACAGTGGCAGGATTACTATTAATTTAGACTTCTCTGGATTAAACACAGGGACATTATTCGTTTGTGGAAATTGTGAGGTTTCTATTCAGATAGGGATGAGGATATTTGACAATCTGTTTTTTCCTTTGTGCCTGCAAGAGGACAACAGGTAAGCACTATTTTCCTATGTGCTACTGCTCTTGAGATACTTCTGCTTCCCATTTTCCAGCCTTTTCTCCATGTTGCTATTCTTTCTAGATAAGGCATCAGGATACTCTTATTCTGATATACCACTGCATCTCTCAGGAAAGTTTGTGCCGTGACTCTTAGTTTCTGCTGCTCCCTTAAGTTGTACATACAGATTCTGAAGACTGCAAAAACAAACAGCAGATTGAATATGTACTTGTGGCTCCTAAAAGTAGGAGCCCACATCTCTAAACTGTTTACCCTCCCACATCTATAAACTGTTTACCTCTAAACATGAAGAATTTGTTACTTGATAGAGCAACTGCTGTTGTCCTACATTCATGTATATGTACCTACATATACATATGTGTGTGTATGTATGTATATATGCGTACATATATATGATTTTCACAGCACTGCAGTCAACCACCTCCCTGTTCAGCTCCTTTAATTACTTACGTGATTTTTCTTTCTGAAATATTCTATTCCAAGCCTGAAAGTATAAACTTAATGCAGGAAATTAATACAATGTCAAATAGATTACAATCTAGTTACCTTCTGAGACATATAATTAAAAGGGATTTAACAGCGCTTTTGCCTACATTTGCTGTCCTTACTCATTATTCAGGCTCCAGTCTATTCACTGGAGGTTATAGGGAAGGTGGGGCATAGCAGAGTAAGTCCTCAGATCTCAGAGAATGGTTGCCCTTAGGACATACTCTACTCTAATGTGATGAAGAAGAAATATAAAATGTCATGGAAAAGTAAATGCAACAGCTCCTTGGGTGTTTAAATCAAGAGATTAGATATGACAAAATAGCCTCAAGGAGTATGTTCATCTTTGATCTTTCTCAGACCCTGGGCTGCTTCTACATTTCTCTTGTTAAACTGAAAATAAGCAAAATCAATGGACTTCTAGTATCAAGTCAGTTCCATGATACAGTAATAAATGATAAACAATTCCCAGCACATATATTACTGTGTTGACTGGAGGGAAAACTATAGTTAGAATATTTTTCACATGAGCTTGTAGATGGAGGCCAACTTCTTAGTACATATAGCACTGCTTTTAGGGGCATATAGAGCTGCATAGAGACTTCTTTGCCTTGGAATGAATCACAGTGGCTTCTGTGGTCTCTTCTGCTTTATGGAAGCAGCTCAGCTGATTGAGGAAAACAGAAAAGCACCGTGTGACTACTTAGGTTGTTCCTAAGCAATACAGTTCAGAAATAAAATAAGGCAAGACTCTGGAGAGAAGTAAAAAGAGACAAGACCCTGGAGTGCAATGAGAAGCAGCAGGAAGGAGAAAGGCAAATTGGCTGCTAAAACCACTAAATCGCAGAAGAATGTGCCTGGCTTTGAAAATGTTACTCCAAGATTTAGGCAATCATTAAGAGCAAATGTAGTGTGTTTCTAGTATTTTCAGTAGGAAGTTTTATATGTTTAGGTTAAAATAGAGCCCCCTGTACCTACTCACTAACTTCACTTTCATAAAGCACTGAAGAATGCATGCCTCCTTCTGCTTGTTCCCTGGAGTCAGTGACGCTGACGGAGATTTCACATGCACTCACAAACATAATGTTTTACATTGCAAAAGTATGGACAAATATTTTGAGTAAATGATATACTCCTGGTTTCCTTATTCTGAAACAGACTATGGCATAATACATAATAAAAGATGCATGTAAATGTGTGATACATAGTATTGTATAGATACATGTAAAATGTGTAAGCAAAGTTTTCATTTAAATTGCAGCACTGTTTAGGAAGGAATTTAAATGCAACTTCATTTTACATATATATCATATGAGATTGGCTTATTTGCTTTTCTTTCTAGCACTGAGTAGTTTTTTGTCTGCAAAGATGAGCTCCCACCAGGGTTTTGTGTACTTCTGATTTTGCTCGCTTACATAGTACTCTTGTTCTGTGTAGGTACTCCACAAATTCAGTAACTCAGAGATTAACATTTACAGTTTGATAGTAGCCTAGATTAACAGTCATGTGTTACATTAAAGCAATTAATGAGTAGTAACACTGAAGATTGCTACTGAATCAAAAGACGGGTTTTTTGTTATTTATAATATAGAAAGATAACTTGTAAAAAAAAAAACAAAACAGAACAAAGCAATAAAGACACATTTGTGTGACTGACATAAATTTCTTGCTGTGCCCTTCACAAAAATAGAAAACATTGACTAATACAGCAATTAGAAACACTACTTCATCAGAGCACTAAGATTTGTAGTTCTATCTTCTAGAGCCCCAATCACTTAAGAACACAGTAAAAGTTAAGCTCATGCTTAAGATCTTTTCTGTATCAGGGCCTGAGATAGGAATACTCACATCTCATAACTCAGAAACTTTGGTTAATTTTCTTAAGAGTTAGAAATTTTTTTCCCCTAGTACAGAATAAAGTTATTGTACATGGTCTGGTATAAGTTACACCCTTTAACCTAAACAGCAGTACCTGACTACTGTGGAAGAAAGGATATTCTGCTTGGTAGGTAGATAATTTGACAATGTGTTGAGTATCTTAGACTATTCACAAAATAAAACTTAATGTATCCTTATGCAGGGTGACTCTCAACTGCTTATAGAACAGCTCAACTGATAGTTATTTCAATGAAGCATCTGAGTTGAGACCCTGACAATAATTGTAATGATGATGAGTTAAATATAAATATTTCAGGAAAAAAAAAACAAACAAACCTCAAAGATTTTCTAATCAAGTGTTTGTCAAGCAGTTGTATGTAGATTCTTGTTATCTTGAGGAAATTTTGTTTCTTTCACTAGTAGTATAGGATTACACCTTAGTATTTAATGTTTCAACTTTCACAGATACATGTTAACAGGAACTACATGAGAAAATTGTGTTTCTACTAAAGTTAAAAATGGAGTCTCCCTGAATTTAATTTGGCATGATTTCACCTTGAGAACGTTTATTCTCAGTGCCCCTTTCTTAATTTAAAAATAGAGTTAAATGAGTATCTCAAGGAGAACTAGATTGTGACAGTAAAATCCGGTATAGCACCACTATTCAAGACAACTGAAAAAACTTTGTATTTATTTCTCCCTTTCATGTTTCTGTCATTCTTCAAATTCTCATTTTCAAAAGCCTGAAGAGAAAATAAGAATTTAGCAGCATGAGCTGGAAATCATCAGAAAGGCTGTCTGAGAAGGGAAGAATTTCAGAGTTACACAGGCATTACACAAAAAAACCCTTTTGATCCTCTGCTGTGTACAGCCTGGTTTTAAATGTTTAGGCTGGTCCTAAATAGCTCCAGATCTACAATGCTATATATTTGGTCAATAATATATCACTCAGGTGATACTTACTTTGTTTCTGACAGACAATTCCATATACATATCAGTCTGATGAAATGTAGTAATTTCCCTTTTATCACGTTCTTCATATTCATTGTATTTGAATACCCAGCCTAGAGAAGTCTTAAAATTAGGAGGTTTCATTCCTTCCTTTGCTTAATGTTTTGCAAAGCTGTATGTATAATGATCTTCTAATAACTCCTGATAAGTCAGCTGCACTGGGATTTAATTACTGTGATTTTTTTCCCTGACTTCCAACTAACCGCTTTTTCCTATTGTGTTATATAGACTTGAACACTGTAGGGTACATTTTCATTTTTTAAGGGAGGCTCCTGAAAATGCTACTAGAGATTTGCCTTAGATTCTGCCTATTCAAAAAAGACTTAAAAATGTTTAAGTGTAGAAAAATGTTCTTTTTTCATTATTAAACCAAATTGAAATACTAAAATTTTCTGTTCTTGGTTAACACTCAGGATTTTTGTTTGCATAAAAAAACCAAGAAGGAGTGTTATTTTTGTGCCATGTAAGTTGACATACACCTAGAAAGAGTTATTGTTTGTTAGTCCACTCTGCTTCAAAAGTAAATTTACCTTCTACAGGCAAAAAGAAAATAAATCACTTTATGCCACTTTGCTGAGAGCAAGTAATGTTTAAAATAATAATGTCAATATAGCATGATACTTTCTCTTCCATCAACTCTGATGTCATGTTAGATACTATGTTATTGTGTTATAGGTCCCTAGGTAAAATGATTGACATACAAATAATTTTTATTTTGACCCAGGAAAAATTGGAAAATGATAGGCTTGTCTAAAGGATTTATCTTCAGAATAGTAGAAAATATAAAACAATCTAAAAATATTCGTTAATGATGCCTCTTTATATGCAAGGCAACTTAGGAAAACTGTGACCTAGTGCTGCAGTATGAATTATGCTTAAATGTAACATTAATCAGGCATGCATATTTGTCATGAAAACTGACAGTAATGTAGGTGCCTGGTGTCTAAAAACTGTGTTTTAATACATCAGACATATTTGATGTGGCAGTTGCCAGTGAAAAACAAATATTTACCAACAGTTTGTTGTGTGATGCTTTTTCCTGATAGTTTTAAATAACTAGGGTGTCTAGGGTCCTGACTTTGTGACAGGCCTTGGGAAACAGATCCTGTACAGGGTGCAGAATGCTTTGTGGTTTTGGGGGTACATCAGGGTATTATTGCAGATGACAAGCAACCCTGCCTTTCCTAGTATGTTCCCATAAGAAAATAATCTGTCCTGAAAATGGTAGGTTTCTGCTTCTTTGAACTGAGCCCTTTCAGATATTTTTCTCTTCGGTGGGCTTGAATAGTGTCAACAGATCAAATGGAATTGCCAGAAGAAGCAGCACAGGTCAGACCAATGCCTGGGGATTTCTCATTGATTACTCTCACACCCAGCTGCTTCAAACTGGAAAAATATGTTTTGCAAGTATGCTGAGAAAGAGTATTTCCTGGATGCAGTGCAACATGCTTCTAATTACAAAGCATACAAGTATTTAAAAGATCAAATCATCACAGGTTCACTTTTCCAAGTTACCTTCTTAAATCACCTTTACAATAGATTTACACTGCCTGTGGATATGAAGCAGCAGAGTCAAACTAACCCCCTCTGAGTTCCAAACCATCCTCATTTAAAGAGCTGTAATTCATATTTAATGAAGAAGATATGGTAGGAAAAACATCCACAAACATTTAACAAGATACTCTATGAACTTTAAGTTTTTATCCTCTGCTAAAAGCCCTTCACCTTACCCTTTCATTGCATAGGCTGATGTAACATGTCTAGAGGAAGCTGGATATTTTTAGAACAATTTTATAAACAAATATAATAGAAATAAATTATGGTATGGCTGGAGATTTTCCTGAAATATATAAAGAGCATTCATTTTAATGAGGAGATTAATTTGTTGCAAGCAAAATAAGAAACAATACCGAGTCTTTATGTCACTAACCTTGATGATAAAGAATAGAACTTAGCAGACAACCTCCTCTTTTTATGTAATTGCAAAATTAGGGGATGAAAGGAAAACAATGAATATGGCTGGATTTCTGTAATGCATTGCTAAATATGATGAAATCTTATTCTTACAACTGATTTAGATCTGCTTGAGTACAAACATCAGAATGTGCTTTGCAGTTTGACTTAAATGAAAGTTAATGAGAACTGGCAAGGTATTGTGAGTCTGATGGGAAATGCCTGGACCTGAATTAGTCAAAGCCTTATTTAAACATCCTCAACAGTAATATGCAGAAGAGTGTTGTCAACTGTAAGTGATAGGGAGGAGCTAAACACACTTGCAATAGCAGAAAAATAATGTAAAGGAGATTTAAAAAAATAAAAAATATTTTGAAAGAACAAAATCATTAAAGAAGATAAACTGATATGTCTAGAGAACGCAAACTTCTGTTGGAGAAGGTACTTTATTGGAGTCTGGAATGAGCCTGGTTATAGTAAGACATATCTGGCTGCTGAAAAACTGGTAGGATTGCACTGTGGGATTGGTCATTATTGTTCCTGTGCCTGCTGTCCAGTACAACTGTGAAAAGAGGCACTGTACCTGAGTTGGAAACTGCCACAGCTAACAAAGAAGAAGTGGTAGTGAAAAGGACATTCTCCTCCAGTCTCTGGCATGGAAGATATTATAGGCTTTATCTTCTTGAGCACTAATCTCTAACCACACTTTTTCCTGGTGTCTGTTTCAGCTCTTTATCTCAGAGTTCTGCATACTCCATCAAAGCTGCTGGTTTAGCAACAATTCAACATTCAGATCCACCTGTGTAAAGGTTGGAACAGGACTCTATATCTTCTATGCTTTTTCTCCCATCTCCTGCCTACGATGGAACTCCTGTAAACACCAAATAGGTTTTCTGGCTGGAAGGGTCTTGTGCTGTCAGTATTTCCCATGGAAGTTATTAGTGTTTTTGTGATTCAATTAAATATTCATTAAGGCATAGGAAAACTGTGAGAATGACCTTTGGTGTTGAAAGAGAGCTAGGATGAAAAGAACCCGTCAGTGAGGCAATATACAAGCATTTAAACATTGAGTGATCTTCTCTTGTAGGGGTGATGATCTTGAATTATGCACAGAGATTAGGGTAGTTAAATGAACATAATTTAGCTAAAGAGAAATTATTAAAAAAAGGCTCTAGGAGAATGTATCAGCCAGCTGATAATATACCAACAGAAGTAGTTTAAAATTATGTTACTTTCAGGTAGTTCAAATTAAAGCTGGGAACACATGGCAATAGAGCAATATTCTTGATTTGTGAGTACATACATTTTGCACAAAATCTTTCTTTTCAAATATGCATACCTTTATAATCAGAGTCAGTGTGTTTCATTGTATTGAAGAGGTACCTTGCTACCTACATGAGTGGGTACCCTATGGTACCCACTGAAAGAATGACTACCCTGTCTGTGATTAAGGGACATAATTTGCCATGTCTGATGGTAACTGGTAGATGAAAAGGAAAAGCGTGAAAAACCAAAACAAGTTATATGCGTTCCCAAACTTTAGGTGATCAATGACATCATCAAGCAGAAAAAATAAGTTAAATAAATATAGTATTATGACAGATGAGGAAGTTCCATGTTCAGTTCCTCTGTACCAGTCATGAATTTGTATACTTCTGTCATATCAATTCTCTGCCTTTGAGCTGAAATGTCCTTGTTTACTTAGTCCTTCCTTTGCTGTAATTTGTTCCATATTGCATCCACATCTTTAACTGTGTGAACAATACCCATCCCTCCAACTCAGAAAACAAATAACAGAAATAGAAAAGCTACATACAAGGTGACTAAGACTATTAGCATAATACATAACTCAATCTGGGCATGTGATTATTTCAAGAATAGTGGCATGATATACAAATTCCCACTTTTATTCAGACCTGAGCTTTTATTTCAGATTTCTTGTCCTTCATATGATTACTACTGCAAGCAATAATAAGAAAATAAAATTTCTAGTAAATGGCCTGTTTTTTTCCTAATTCAGGGACTGCTGATCTTGTTATTTCCAATCAAATCCACAGGCTTTAGAATTCAATATGTGATCTAAGGTTATTCAAATAAAACACAGTCAGCATCAAGCATCATGATAGTTTTATGATTTTTGTGCACATTAAATGGCTTTTGCAGAAATTCTTGTCAATGACCTCTGGCAGAACTATTGGTAAGAAGTTGATTACGCGCTATAGAGTTTCTGCTTCTATGTCTAGTAAAAGGCAAAAAAAGACCTGCTGTGAATAAATTGTTCCTTTTCTGTTTCTTGCAAGGGCTGGAAATCTACATACTCATGGTATTAAAGGAAACTTGTTTCACAACTGAAGGGAAATTGGAGACATATTCAATTACATTTCTACTTCCTTCTTAATTTTCTTGATAAAATGACTCTGTAAATGTACTGCAATGTGTGTCAAATTCTGATTATGTTTATATTTTACTATTTCAAGACTCTTACAATATGGTCATAAAGGTACAAGTCTCTTTCCTATTACTTTTACAGGCACTTTTACTACCTACCAACTTTCATCAGAAGTCAATCTGCTCTCTGAGCTTTTAAACTAAAACATATGGCTCTTTGTAATAATTTCTCCACTAAACTCATAAATGGTAATGTATTTATTCTGTAAAATGTATTTTTAAGTAGATACATACTAACCAAAGCCATGGCTTGCTGAAATAATGTTCTCATCTGCAGAAATGTGTAGCATACTGGATATTTTCCTGAATTGCAATAATTTGAATATATCCTCCTACAATGAGGAACATGTTATGGTTTTTCAATTTGTTTTGTTTATTTCTGTCCCGTCTAACAAGGAATTAATCAGGAAGATATTACTCTAAGTTGCACAATATTTCATGAGCATCAGAAATGAAAGAACTACCTTATCAGAAATTTGCCAAAAAAGAGAAAAATATAGCTAGTAGACTTCCAGGATGAAAATGGAAAAATGACTGAACTTTGGATGGTCATTATAATTTATACAATAGAAACTGGCAGTCCCTTTCCAGCACATCTTGTGCCTTTGGAGTGGTACAGTTCTAGGCAGCTTTTTCATGTTAGGTAATTACAGCAATGATATGTATCTACGTATTCTTGTAGATGTAGGCATAATCGAGAACACACAGAATGAACGTTACTTTCTACATGTTTACTGCTGTCAAGCTGAACCAGTTGTGAAATTGTGCTTTTAACAATTTTCTGCCACATTATTGGTGACTTTTACAAAGATAGCTAAGTACATGGATCTATGAACCTCCACATCCTTGCGCACTCATGAAAAAATTATTTGTGTACTGCTGTTTTTGTTCAATGATTTAAAGCTCTTAGTGCTTGCATATGGAAGAATATATGTTTTTGAAGTATTAAAAATAAGATGAGAGAGGATCATTTACTAAACTAAAGACTTGCATTTTTATCTGCTATTTAGTCAACATGAAAGCAAAGACACCTTGCAAGACAAATGGGTAGAACTTCTGAGTCAGTGGGTACATTCATATGTTAATTTTAGTGAGTGTGTCAGATGCTGTACCAAGGAAATGTGATGCATCCTAGCAGTGAATAATACCTAGTACTCAAACAGGATATTTAATCTGAGGATCTCAAAGTACCTGACCATATCTTGACCCATATCGTGGACTGCATCAAGGGAAATGTGGAGTACTGCATCCAGTTCTGGAGACCCCA
>NW_010327817.1:0-37241 GCF_000700745.2 Antrostomus carolinensis
CACGTGCCTTAGCAGAGTTTCTAGGAGTATCTGCTCCATGATCTTGCCTGGCACTGAGGTGAGACTGACTGGCCTGTAGTTCCCCAGGTCTTCCTTGCTATATACACTTGGTGAAAGTAGTACATCAAGTCCTAAAAATCTTCCTTATATTGTAAGAGAAGAACTAAAATAATTGAACAATTGCACAATAATTTGTACAATAACCATTTTTCTGGTCATTGAATGTACATAGAAGAGTGAATAAAAATAAAATTAAATTTGGGAAACAGTAAAATTGTGTAAGAAAATCACAGAATAACAGAATGGTAGTGGTTGGAAGGGATCTCAGGAGATCATCTAGTCCAACCCCCCTGCCAAAACAGGTTCCCTATCCACTCCAACCCCCCTGCCAAAGCAGGTTCCCTACAACAGGTTACACAGGAAAGTATCCAGGCGGGTTTCAAACATCTCCAGAGATGGAGACTCCACAACCCCTCTGGGCAGCTTATTCCAGTGCTCCGTCACCCTCAGGGTAAAGAAGACCTCTAGGGAACACCGCTAGTTACAGGCCTCCAACTAGATATGATGTTGCTGATCACAACCTTCTGAGCTCTACCAGTCATCCAGTTCACAATCCATCTCACCATCCACTCATCAATCCCATATCTTCTAAGCTTTGCTACAAGGATGTTGTGGGATACGGTATCAAAAGCCTTGCTGAAATCAAGGTAGACAACATCCACTGCTTTCCTCTCATCTACCCAGCTGGTGATGACATCAGAGAAGGCTACCAGATTGGTCAAGCATGATTTCCCCCTAGTGAAACCATGACTACTTCTGATAACCTTATTTTCTTCCAGCTTCTTAGAGATGGTATCAAGAATGAGCTTTTCCATCACCTTCCCATGGATGGAGGTGAGACTTACTGTCCTGTAGTTTCCTGGATCCTTCTTCTCGCCCTTTTTGAAGACTAAAGTGACACTGGCTATCCTCCAGTCTTCAGGCACCTCTACCATTGTCCAGGACCTTTCAAAGATGATAAAGAACAGTTTAGCAATCAAGTCCATCAGCTCCTTCAGCACTTGTGGGTGCATCCCATTGGGGCCCATGGATTTGTGTATATTGATTTTGTTTAGGTTATCTCTGACTAGTTCTTCCTCAACAAAGGGGCAGTCTTCCTCTCTCTCTTCCTCTTCTCCCTAGCATCTGAGATTCTTGAAGGGTACTTTTAGCCGTAAAGGGTGAAGCAAAGAAGGTGTTCAGTATCTCTGCCTTCTCAGCATCTCCCGAAACCAGGGCACCCATCTCGTTCAACAGCGGGCCCATATTTTCCCTAGTCCGTCTTTTGTTATTGATGTACTTGAAAAAACCTTTTTTGTTGTCTTTAACCTCCTTTGCCAAATTAAGCTCCAAATGGGCCTTAGCCTTCTTAGTTGCATCCCTGCAGGCCCTGACCACATTCCTGTATTCTTCCCAAGTAGTTAGACCCTTTTTCCACATTTCACAGACTTTCCTCTTCCATTTGAGTTTTCGCATGAGCTCCTTGTTCATCCATGTGGGTTTCCTGCCTCTCTTACCTGAAAAAATAATATGGGACATAAATAAGAGGGAAAATAGAAAGGAGAAAATATGTAGCTGAAATACATTATTTTAAGACAGACATTGACGTTAATTATATTCAAAACTCTTTGTACATAAACAGGCTATAGTTTGATAGAACTTGAGGAAAAAATAGAATATGGCATCCATAAAAAAATGTATTAGAGATTCAAGTGAACACTTTCAGAAATATTGAAGACTCCCATGAGTACCACATTTAAATTTAATTGTTTCTGGAAATTCTGTAATTTAGTGATCTTTCTCAAAGTATTCATTATGTTTTTTAATCAACATGGAGGGAAGATCTGACCATAGGTATACATAAGCAAAGGAAATTACAGATGTGAAATTCTATTGAAATGCTATAGTCAAATAGCTGTACTAGGTATTAGCTAACAGCAATATAGTTGAACCTCCCTGGGTCACAGAAGTCATTTAAGCCTTTTTTTCCACACATACTGATTGTATTCTAAAACAACATAAAGCTCTAGATCTGTGATGTCCAAGACCATCATATGAAATTGATGGTTATTTAGCATTGTAGAACTGTTTGGGTTGGAAGGAACATTTAAAATTCATTTAGACCAACTCCCCTGCAATGAGCAGGACATCTTTCACTTGACTAGGTTGCCCAAAGCCCCACCCAACCTCACCTTGAATGTATCTGTGAATGGGACATCTATCGCCTCACCGGGCAACCTGTTTCCGTGTTTCAACACCCTCGCAGTAAAAAAACGTCTTCTCTATGTCCAATATACATCTACCCTCTCTCATTTTAAAACCGTTGCCTCTTCTGTCACTACAGTCCATGGTAAAAAGTCTCCCTCCATTTTTCTTATAAGACCCTTTTTTATATTGAAAGGCTGCAATAGGGTCTGCCCAGAGCCTTCCTCCCTAGGCTGAACAATCTAAACCCTCTCCATCTTTCTTCACCTAAGAAAGGTGTTGCAGCCCTGTGAGGATTTTTGTGGTTCTCCTCTGGCCCTGGTCTCACAGGTCCATGTCTTTCTTGTACTGGGAGCTCCAGAGCTGGACACAGTACTCCAAGGGGGGTCTCACAAGAGGAGAGTAAAAGGGCAGAATCACCTCCCTTGACCTGCTGGCCATGCTTCTTTGATGCAGCCCAGGACACAGTTGGCTTTCTGTGCCACAAGTGTACATTGCTTGCTCATGTCCAGCTTTTCATCCACCAGTGTCCCCAGGTCCTTCTCTGCAGGGCTGTTCTCACTCCCTTCGTCCCCTATACTGTACTGATATTGAGGATTGCCCAAAGCTAGATGCAGGACCTTGCACTTTGCCTTATTGAACCTCATAAGTATCACACAGACCCACTTCTCAAGCTTGTCCAAGTCCCTCTGGATGACATCTCGTCCCTCTAGTGAATTAATTGCCATATTTAGCTTGCTGTCTTCCACAAAATTTTTGAGGATACACTAAATCCTACTGTCTGTGCCACAGATGAAGATAAATAATTCTGATCCAAATATAGATTCTTGAGTGGCGTCACTTATTACTGGTTTCCACTTGGACATTGAAGTATTGACTGTAGCTCTTTGGAAGTGTCCATCCAGTCAGTTCCTTATCCGTCTAACAGTCTATCCATCAGACCCATATATAGAGTGGACTGTGTCAAAGGCTTACAGAAGTCAGGGTAGTGGATATCTGTAGCTTTTACCTTGTTCATTGATGTAGTCACTCCACCATATAAGGCCACTGGATTAGACAGACATGATTTTCCCTTGATGAAGCCATGTTGCCTGTCTCTAATCAGCTCCCTATCTTCCATATGCTTTAACATAACTTCCAGGAGGATATGTTCCATGATATACCTGGGCATAGAGGTGAGACTGACTGGTCAGTAGTTCCCAGGGTCCTCCTTTTTACCCTTTTTAAAAATGGGGGTGATGTTTCTTTTTTTCCAGTCACTGGGGACTTCGCTTGACTGCCACAGCTTTTCAAATATGAAGTAGAGGAACTTAGCAACTTTGTCTGTTAGTTCCCTCAGGACCCTGAGATACATCTCATTGGCTCCTGTGGCTTTAAGTATGTTCAAGTTGCTCAGGTGGTCTTGAACCTGATCTTCTTTTACAATGAGAAGGACTTCATTCCCCTTTAAGATTCACTGATTTGAGAGATGTGGTAAGAGAGATTACCAGTGAAAACTGAGGCAAAAAAAATTTGTTGAGCACCTCAGTAGACTCCATGTCAATTTTCACTAGCTTTCCTGTCTTATTTATGGAGGGTGGTACATATTTTTTAATCTTCCTTTTCTGACCAATGTACCCATAAAAGCCCTTATTATTCTTTGCCTTCCTCACCAAATTCAGCTCCAGCTATGTCTTACCTGTCCTGATCCTGTCCCTACACATCTGGGCAGTAACCCGATATTCTTCCTAGATTACTTGTCCCTTGTTCCACTGCTTGTGCATCTCCCTCTTACACTTTAGTTTGGCCAAGTGGTCTTTATTCAGCCATGCTGATCTCCTGCTTTCTATGCTTGATTTCTTGCACATGGAAATTAAGAGCTCTTCTGTTCTAAGAATAATGTCTGCAAAGAGCAGCTACCTCAGTTCAACTCCTTTGTACTTGAGTGATTTGTCCCCTCAGTTTTCCAGATAAGAGCATTTCATCAACAATCTCCCTTTGGTTGGGTGACCTGTAATAAACACTAACCATGAGATTTCCTTTGTTGACTTGGGCCCTGATTTTTACCTCTAAATTTGCTCTTCACTGTTTTTCAAAGATAACTGTGCAATCAGTCCATTCTTTTATATAGAGGGAAACCCCTTCACGTCTCCTTCCCTGCCTCTCCCTTCTGACCACTTTATAGCCATTGATTGAAATCCTCCAGTCGTACAATTCATCCTACCACATTTCAGTGATAGCAAATACATTAAAGCTTTCAAGTTGCAAAATGGCTTCCAGCTTCTCCTGCTTGTTACCTATGCTGCATGCATTGGTAAAGGGTGTGATAGTTTCACTGGGATAGCCACTGGCTAGCAGCCAACACAGCCATTCACCCACTTCCCCCCCACACCAGGGGGTAGAGGAGAGGATTGGGGGTAAGGTTAAGGAGACTTATAGGTTGAGATAAGAACAGTTTAAAAATAGAAATAAAATAAAACTTAAAATAATACTAATAGTAGTGCTAATGATATCAGTAACAAAATATACAAATGAGTGATACACAGTGCAACTTTTCACCACCTGCTGACTAAGCCTGGCCTGCTTCCAGATAACAAGCCCAGAAGAGCAACAATCCTGAACTGAAACCGCAATCCCAGAAGAGCAAGAGCCCGAGCGAAAGCCAGAGAGAGCTAAAAGAAGAAGAGCCCCTCACTAATATACTGGACATGACATGATATGATATGGAATACCCCACTGGCATATCTAAATGCCAACTTCGCTTATTAATTTAAATATTTCTCACCCCCTTAGATCTTGTGCTTGTAGACTAACAGAACACGAAGTCCTTCACTTCCAGTGAAATGCAAACACTATTACGTTATCGGTGTCTCTCTCATAACAAGTCCCAGGTTAAAAAGCAAAACACAGCACTATTCTAACTGCTGAAAAAGAAACCAAACTCTGTTCCAGCTGAAAACCCAAGGAAGTTGTGGGTGCCCCCTCCCTGGAAGTGTTTAAGGCCAGGCTGGATGAGGCTTTGAGCAACCTGATCTAGTGGAAGATGTCCCTGCTGATGGCAGGGGGGTTGGAACTAGATGATCTTTAAGGTCCCTTCCAATCCAAACCATTCTATGATTCTATGATTCTATGAAAACCAGGACAAGAGCCACTTCAGTTGAGTTATTAATTATGACACCTTTTAGAGGAACACAGTCTAAATCCTTTGAGGTAGTTTGTGGGTGTTTTCCTTTTCGTTCCAAAGACATCGGCAGGCCCTGGTTCATTTCTGTTGTTCAAAACTCCATCCCCTCCCCCTGCTAATTCCGGTTTCAATCTTTCCACGTAAGTCCATATTTGTAGCTGAAGGCAAGTTAGTTATGAACTTAAAACTGCTGTTTTGAAATGTCTAAAGGACAACAATATCATCCAGTTTCTTCTGCATAAACTGGTACCTATTTCCTAATGTGTCACTCTCTTGATGGTAAAAATACTTCACTGAATATGGAATCTTGTTATAAAATTATATCTTGTGACAAATATGGGACATGTTTGCTGAATAAATACTCATTGTTTGAAAGAAAATCCCATAATGCCTCCATCATCCCAGTTTTTCAGACTCATGTTGCAGTAAAAATTTGTACTCTGATTCTTCATTCAGTTTTATTTCCAAAAAGATGATCAAATGTCTATGAAATTTTTAGTACACGGTTGTAAGAAAAGTCCATTTTTACCATACTTTCAATCAACATTATAGTTTTGTTTAGCTAACTCTAAAGAACCTGAAATAAATTTGCAGTTTTAACTCAAATTCAGTGTTTGTATCCCAGTGACCCTAAGTTTTCAGTTCCATATTTTTCTGCTACAAATGCATTAGCTGAAATTATCATCTAATCATGAGGTTAATGAGGTTATTATTTACAATCTGAGTTAATCTCAACGTGTATTACTTTATATACCGTTCCAATTCCAATTCTTTTATCACAACAATCATTCTACTGCTGATTGACAACTATTAAATATTTCATCATTGTCAAACATATGTCCTCCACATTTATATTAAGTAATCTTCAAGGAAAAAAATATGAAAAATGTTTATTAATATCTAGTGATTATCTGTGAAAATTGGTCTATAAATATAATTGCTTTGATATTTTCAAGTCTAATAATTTTCCAGACTGCTCTATCCAAGAAATCCCTGAAGTTAGAAAGCTGAAAAATGATTGATCTGTAAATTATATAAAAATATGCTTTTGCGGTTCATTAATGTGCATATATTAAATTTCTGAAAACTGTCATTATGTATTTTACTTATGTTGAAATGTGTCATACAAAAGAATTGTGTTAAATACATTCCCCTGATATATTTCAACATACCAGATTTTCTGTCAGTTTCTTATAGGAAGTAGATGGTATCAATTTTTTCTAGCATTATTAGTTGTGTATAAGAAACTTAACAAATCAGACAGATTTTCTTACATTTTAGTGACTTAGAGAATTTAGACTTGCTCAGCTATATACAACAGCTGTGTAAGCTTGTGGCCTTGAGCTTTTTAACATAAGGTGATTCACAGGAAAGAAAATTATCTCAGGACAATTTTTTTTTTTTTTTAAGTCTACTTTTATGCAGATGTTCATGCTTCTTAGCATCCTTACTTCGCAGCTTCTCTTCTGCCTTTGTGTTGTCTGCTTTTCATAGGCAAATGTACTTTTATGTATATAAAATTTATGCACCAAATGTGTTACCAGGAGAGATCTTGTAGACATGTATGAAATTTTTCATTTGTAATTATTTAATGAAAATAAAATGGGGTAGGACAGTGATATATAGGATATGGAAAACAAAACAATAAAAACTTTAAAGCAGTGGAAGATAGGGTAGGCTGAAGAAGTGAAAGACTCGGTTTAAATTTATTCTACAACCTTTAAAAGGTACACCCATTAAAGATACAGTGGGACTGCATATACAGCCCTACTCTCTGTTTTATCGCCTTTCTTTTTCTGTGTGATGGCATGTTCAGAATCCATAAATTAAATGTATCTCTTAAGTCAGGCAGAAAGCTCAGAAATAAGAATAATTAAAAAAGCATCTCATCACTTCCTTTTCATTTTTGTTTTACACTAGGAAATGCATGTTTACCCAACTAAAGTATATTTTATTTTGGGAATATCTAATTTTTTAAAAATACCTAGTAAATTAATAGAAGTATTATGAAGTTTCAAAGGTAACAACATAGAAATCATGTATTGTTAATGAATTCTATTCAGCAAATGAAATATATATGTCAACCCAAAGTTGCGAAAATTAAACTATACAATGAAAAGAACTGACATCTCATCAAATCTATTAATCTCCTATACAAAATACTTGTTTTAACTATTGCATATAAAAAGAATATATAGTCTTCAAATAAAATTTAAAACTATGAAGCAAATTTAATTTTGCCTTAGTTACCAGGGAATCTTACCTTCCTGAAAAATTCAATGATGAAACTACTATTGTCAGCTTTCTCAGGGTGGACTATTGTGGATCCAGTTACACAATAATTTGAATGCAACATAAGAACTTCCATGATTATTTTAAATAGTTCTATGTGAAATGGAATATACATAAATTTTATTATTTTTGCAGACACAGTATAATCTAAGAACCTTGCAGTGAACTCTGCAGAAAAGTTTGATTTCTAGATATCTTAAAGCAAAACAAAAGCATTCATATCTGTTCAAATGTAGGGCTAAGTCTTGACTTTAACTGAGAGTAAAGCCGGAGAAAATTACTCCTGTGTTGGAAGAAGAGGAAATGTATTTTATCACCAGATTGAATTAAAACATCTAACATCTGTCTAAAACTCCTGAAAGTGTTGGTGGTTAAGGAAGCCTTGAGAGGAAAAATATCCATGATTAAAAGGCAAGCAAGGTAGGCACAGATATTTTCTCACAGATTTAAATATGTTAAATAAATTCTAAAATGTATTAATAATAATTTAACATTCATGCAAAATCAAGCCCCAAAACTTGAAAAAAGTCAATTAAGGTTTCCTGTAAAACCTGAATTTGTTATTGGTACAGTACATGTGTATGCATCTGTCCTGAATAGCACTTGTTTACATACTCACGTCTTTTAATCACACTTTTCATAAACGGTCGCTGATTCTATGTTCCTTATCTTTTGTCTCACAATACAAGACACTTACAGCAAAATCTGCTGAAATGTGAGCCATCTCACCTACAACTGTGTTTAGTGAGAGCTCTGCTCTTAACCTATAAAGAGCTATACAGCTCTAATTATGATGTAAAATAAAGCCCTGGACATCAAAAAATGATCACACAAAATTAGCTGGTACTTTATAATTTTGTCTGTAATCTCTCTGCCTCAATTTCCTTTGTGTAAAATGACATTAATATTGCCTCATCTCATTTGATAATTCTGAAGATATATTAATTAATATTAGTAAAACTCTAAGATCTTATGAGAACAGCAACACAGGAAATTCCATAGAATAGTTAATAATTTTGAATTCAGAGTGAAATTTAAATAGCTTCCTGTAGCAAAGTATTGTTAATAATACTGGAAAATACTGAATATTAACTTTCTTAAGCTCAGCTGATAACAACTGGAAACAAACAGAAATAAAACACACAACCTCTTTTCAAGCTTCATATGCCTTTAGAAAAATAAACAACCTTCTGAATATCTGGTTAAAAAGTATATCTTTATCTTTTCTCCACTTATATAGTTAGTTTAGTAAAGGATACTGTCTCTTGTGCAAAGCTTACAATGAGATAGAAATATACAGGCAATCTTAAATTGACTTTAGAAGACTCTGATCTTGTTTCAAGTAGGGTGTTTCTGCATGCAATATTTGCATGAAATATTCATATAAAGAGAGTAGCCTGTTATACATGTAATGTCCATCTCTCTACTGACTAATGATTTACCCAAATTTCTTTTTGACCATTCTGAGAGTTCATGCAGCTGCCATTGTGAAAATCTTGTTGTTTTTAGAAAATGAGTTTGAAACAAACACTTTATGTCTGTGCGCATGTTCAATTCTCCATTAATACGTGCTTCATATACATGTGCATTCTAGGACTAAAAACCCCATAATATTTGGTATTTGTTTTTAAACAAAGGAGAGGGCTTACCTACCAGCATCAGAATTGTCTCTGCTCATCAGTGAGATTAAAAGTAGCTGCACATCATTTTGCAGCTTTTTAAATTGATAACATTTTATAAAGGCTTTTGTCTCATGCTTTATGTGGAATAAAATGATATAACACCATAAACCACTAAGATTTCTAAAAGAGTATTATCTGTAATGAGGTAACAATAATAAACTGTTTTGTTTACATATTATCGAAAGTGTGTTATAAACAAACAAAATATTTACATGATTGTTTACAAGTGGGTTTATAACATTACCTTTAGTGAAGGGAGCTCATATGGAAGGTGTTCAGAAAAGAGTTCTACAATTTTTCATTTAAAGAACCTAGCTGACAGAGAAAAGCTTGCATCAAAACTGTTTACTTATCAACAGACCTGTTGGGAAATTGTACCCTGGAACAGTTTATTAAGGAATGGTCCATACTGTTTTAAAAAGTAGCCTTTCAGCCAAGAACAGGGGGCTTTCTAGAAAATAAATTTATATATCTTAATTGGAAGACAATGGCTTGATAGAAGAAGTAATGAATTTAATTATTTGGTGGTATGTAGAATCTTCAGAGGAGATGATTAGAAAAGTTCCCTAAGGTTGCAAAGTCCTCGAACCATTTCTCTGTTACATAGAGCTTTGGGTTTGTTGTATGCTTCAGCAAGGTTTTGGGTTTTTTTTCTAATAAGCTATAGGGTAGACTCTGCAAAAGTGTTTTTGTCTGTCTTAACACTGCTCCCATAGAGGCATCCTGCTGCTCAGTGAAGCAGCATAAAGTTAGTACTAAGTGATTCTGAGAGTCCTACCTGAAGGAGAATAATGCACATTTAAATAGTTAATTTGAGAAGCTAATTCCCTTTTTTATGTTACTGATAAAACTTACAGTTATGCTGGTTTTGAGTTATTTAAGTCACATTTGTTTGATAGTATTATAAAAGATAACAAAATACTTTAATGTTGGAGAAACTTTCCCTTATAAACACATCTCCCTGATCTAATATGACTACTAGAGACTGATGATTAATAGAGGGATAAACTGGGATAAGAAGAAATCAGTCATCATGTAAGCTTACCAACATTTAATTATGTTTTTTCTTCCAAATAAAAATAACTTAGTCTTTTACCAAACTCCCTCAGAATGACCACAACAATAACAACACAAAATACCAATTTTTTTTAGACTAGGAAAGTATCAGTCTTCTGGGATAACCATTCAAAAGAATATCAAGGGGATATAGATACAAAACAAAGTTGTATGCATAAACAGTTAGGATTTTTATCTGAACTGATATCAGTCTTTGATTGTTGTGTGCCCATTTTCATCAACAATGTCTTGTTTTTATCAACTGTAAGATATTTTTTGTAAAATATTGGTTTCACCACAGTTGTATAAGAAAAGTAATAAGGTAGGATTGCATATAAAGTCCATACTTTTTTTCACTGGCACTTGTCTCATTATGCTAGATTGGGAGTAAGCCGTTGTGAAATATTGGCTACATGCTGTATACTTCTTTGTTAGCATGTAGTGTTTTCTGTGTATTTGATTTTTTTCCATTGGTTTGTTTGTTTGTTCTGTTCTTTAATGTAACATTAGTTCCTAATTCATAGTTCTCTATTCCCAGAAAGATAAAGACTCATTGTGAGTTGAACTAACATTGACAACAAATTTCAGCAGGGTGATTAAAACTCAGTTATTACTGTCCAGTTACAAAATGCTAACACAATTTTCACATTAAGGTGTTGTTCAAATTTTGTGGTTCAAATTTTGCTGTACAAATTAACATATAAAAGTCTCATTAATAATATAATTTAAGTTGCTATATAAGCAACTTTCCTACTTTATTTTCAATGTTCCTCAGGACTTCTCCAGGTACAGCACTCAACATGCTGGAGCTCCAATTTCAACAATGGTCACTTGGCCTCTGTATCCTTGCTAAAGCAGTGTAAACCAGCATAGGCCATAGCATATCCAGTCATGTCCTGGGATCCTGCATCATTGGAACAACATTTACTGGAGGACTATAATATCTTAATATTTTATTTCTATTTTATGTTACCTCCTGTTGCAAAAAGAATAAGGTTCATACACCTAGTTTAAATTGACTTGAAAAATTTATCTGATTGAGAGCTACAGACAATGCTTGCTTGAGGTGCTGCTTACTTTTTACTTCCTTTGAACTTGCTTATAGATTTTAATCCTTGTAGCAGTCAAGGTAATAATAAGAGGCATATGGTATTTATGTAAAAATACTTGAAGGACATGTAATTTAAATAAAATAACACAGGTATTTGATTTAATACCCAAACAAAAAGTTGTCCAATAGGTCCTTTTTTTTTCAGCAAGCACTGGTAATATTAGTCAGCCACATTAAATGGAGTTTTTTATATCTTACATAAACAGGAAGCATCCATTTTTATTTTTTATCCTGCTTTCTATTGTATGAATGAACAATTAGAAATTTATTAAATAGTTAGAACTAAAATTATAATGAGTATCTAGATGGTATTATAATCACAAAGTACCTTTTATGTCCATTCAAAAAAGGTATTAGATTTATATCAGGTGTGTCTCAGTTTGTCTTCAAAATATTAAAAATTATGTTCCTGTCACAGAAGAGTTTAAATTTGAAGTATGCTATTAGTCACTGATTGAAGCTTGTTTCCTTGTGTATTGAGATATTTTGGTGGATAAAGGTCTACATGTGGTTTCTTTCATTTTTTTCTTATTTATTAGCTTGTCAATATGTTGGGGGTTTTTGGTTTGGTTTGTTTTTTGTTTTTTTTTTTTTAAACTGGGCACAGGTTTTTTTGTTTGATTGGGTTTTTTTAGGTGAATAATTATTCCTATATAGGTTATGATTGTTTACATCTTATGATACATACAGAGTTCCTCCCCTATGCTTTTTAAATTGCAAAGAGAAATGAATCTTGGATCAAAGTATTTTACACAGAAAACTGAAGCACAAAACAATTTGTTTATAGCTAAAAATAAAGATATAAAAGGTGTGCAAAATGCAGAATAGAACTCTTGGTTGGTTTACCTTGCACCTTCATTTTAGTAAGCATTATCATATATGACTGTGTTCCTCAGCCCAAACTGTGGGAATACTTAGATTGGGTCAAACATAGGAATTTCTATAAGTAACCTTTCCAGAATTCATTTTTGCCAAAGCAATGTCAGCTACTGTCAACTGTTTATAGCTGTCTGCTTTTTAATAAATAAATAAATACATACATACATAAACAACTTGTTCTTAGCACCAGATCCTCAGCTCAGATTCTGAGGTGGGATTCATTGCATCCAACACAATCTTTAACTTGACAAGAGGAAAGGAAGATTTGCAGATATTATAGGCACCTCTTTAATTTAACTAAATTTGTCTGTAATGCAGTCTAGTCTTGACACAATTACTCTGTGCAGTTCTGCATCTTTTGGGAGGTGTGAGAGTTGTTCAACAGAAGCAAGTACTAGATGGAGAAGAATTCTTGATTGTCTCCCTATGTCTCAGGAGAAACTTCAGCCATTTCTGCCCCCAGGTCAACAGCAACACCACCAAAGCTCATGCTATGTGGGAAAGCAAGTTCTCACTTCTGTCCTAGAAGAAATAAAAAAAATGTGAGCCAATGGAGAAGGATATTCTGCAGGTCTCAGGCTGTGCTATCCTTCCTTGCTTATCTCCTTAAAACTGGTAGGAGGAGACGTAGACCTATCTGGTTTCCACCAGAAATCTACTTGGCTCAATTAAAATCCCTCATAGGGGGTCTCAGGAACACTTTTATATAATGCTTTTTTTTTTCTCAGTGAATCTATTATCTCTCTTTGGTGCAACAGAATAGTGCCACAATATTTCTCTAAAGGCAAGAGTGTTGTTTTATTCCTTTATTTCTAGTTACAGATCTCTGACAAAAAACAAACTTCTACTCCTCTCACTCAGATCACTGAATGAACGGTACTGGGAGGTTTAACTTTCTGTCTGATATAGCAGTTATTAACCTGGCCTCCTCTGGTTTCTAATCAGATCATCATGATTTGCACTGAGTGCTGGTTTCTTTGTCTTTGTCTTTTTTTTTTTAGGTAAGTTATCAAAAGATAATTTACCATAAGTTTTCCACCTTATTTTTCCATTTACCATACATATAAATGCTGGAAAATTATTGCTTGTGATATGCAAACTTAGTCAGAATTTCTATTTATATTTCTACTCCACTGGAAAGTGTGGTCCGTTCTCCTTCTTCAACAGTGTTCCATAGCTGCAATTGTGTTTCTATTTTCCAAACATGTTGACGAACTCCAATAATGGGAGCACCTTAAGGTTTTCAGGAAATTTCCTTTTTTACTAATAGCTGTTTTTTGATCCTATTTGCAACCATGGAACATGTATGTGTTATAGGGATCTCTTCTTTTTTAAATTTTAATATACATTTATCTACTTTTTTTTTTTTTTTACAGTAACGATAGTGATAAAGTGAGTAAAGCTGTATTCATAATAGCTACAGAAGATTCTTTTTTCACAAAAAAAAGTCTGACATTCTTGGAATCACCCATCTGACTTCTGTAAAGGAAAAAATACAAACAGCAAAATTAAAGAGTTTAAAAGATGGACATGTCTGAAGTGCCTAGTTATCCATTTTTCCATTAACAATAGCACATTCTGTTATTGCAGTTTTTGATTTACAGACTCAAATAGGCTTTGAAAAATATAGTAGAACATCTTTAATTAAATCCTCAAAACTCACATTCAGGGATAAATAGTAATCCATCAGTTATTTCATTCTCTAACAGGACCCAGGAGAACCTGACAATCTTAATCACTTCAGCCATTTATACCTTCATTTCCATCTTTGTTTCTTTTGAGCCATTTAGTGGGGTTTATCTAAATTACTTTTTTTTTTTTATTTTTTTTTTTTTTCACACTTCATAGCTGTAACACAGAAACTAATTTCAGGTGCAAAATGGAATATCTCTGAAACACAGACATCAGTGATATAAGCACGTTAGAATGAAAACTTACCTGTCACTGACTGATACTTGTCTCTGTAATGAGCTGAGACATTCAGGAACTGTGCCTCTAGTAAAATTAGGAGCCACCACCAGCAGCACAGCAGAATTCTAAATATGTTAAGAGAATGTTCATTTTCCTTATTGCACAGGACTGCTGTGGACTACAGAAATAATTTCATTAATGTAAACAAACTTTTGAACTACATCCCAGCATTGCTACAGGTGAAAAGTCAAAGTAAATATTCATACAGTTCCTTAACACTCATACCAAGTCTGTTCTAGTTTCTTTTACCTATCTTGAGGATAAAATAACATAAATAACATATTTATATGTGGTTTTAGATTTTACCTTTGGTACAGTTCTTTTAAAATATATTCTGAATGTGAAATAAAGGGATATAATCTTGCATCATCAAATTCACTTTTAAATATCCATATGGCTGACTCAAATTACAACTAAGGTAGAAATGACAGGGTAAAACTAATTCTTTTATTGCACAGTGACAAATTTTATTGAAGTGCAATCTCTCACTATGGTTTTTAATTAATTTTACTATATTGTGATCTTTTTTCATAACAGACAGCTCACAGACATATTACCATAGGAAAAATAATTATTTTTATTAATTAATTAAATTAATTAATTAATTAAATTAATCAAAGGGCAGAAAAATTTGGGGGCTGTCTTTTTTGTGTTAGAATTCCACCTTCAGTAAGCAGCTCCAGAAGTGTCTTTCTAAATTCCTGTGCCCTTTCCCAGCATTTAATTTACATCACTTTTGTGCACAGTGCAGGTGATTGAGAAGCAGAAGTAGAAGCCGATAGAAGTTCTGCCAATAACTTAAGGTACAAGTGCATGGCTTTCCAGACAACATCCAAGCACTGGGAAATGAATAGGAAGGAGAATGGGGAAGGAATTAAAGTAGAAGGAAAACCCATCTGTGTAACACCACAGAAACTAATAAGACCTAAGCTGTATCACACTAATGTCTAGGACTACATTCCCTTAAGCTTCCAGTTCCTCATTATGCACACTTTTTCTACAAAACAAGAACGAATAATGAGCATGCCATGTTGATCTCCAAAGATGATAGTATTTTCACAGAGTCTTTTGTATTGTTCTGTGTGACTATTTTTTCATATTGTAACTATATAAACAATATTTAACTGTGCAAAATGTTTAAATGTAAAGATTTTTAAAATTCTTTTCTCTTTTTAACAGCTTATGAGTCAAGAGTGTCACTATGTCAAATAAATTTCCTCATTAACAATATATTTAAACTACTATCATTCCTTCTACTTTGAATGAAAGCTCACTAAAACAGTTGTAAATTTCACATCAATTCATGTAGCTTTCTGATAGATCCTCTGCGAGAAGTGTTAAAAGTGTTGAGACCTGAAGCATTCCAGTTGTTCGAGGAATTAGTCAAGAGGACCTCCTGGGAAACTCTCCTCAGGGACAAGGAAGCAGAATAGAGCTGGTAAATCTTAAGGATGCTTTCCACAGAGCACAAGAGCTCTTGATTCCAAGATGCAAGAAATCAGGCAAGAAAGGCAAGAGACCAACATGGCTGAGTCAAGAGCTGCTGGTCCCATTAAAAGTCAAAAAGGAAATACACAGGCAGAAGAAGCAGGGATAGAATCCTGGGAAGAGTATAGGGATGTTGTCTAGTCATGTTGGGATAGGGTCAGGAAGGCAAAGGCATGTCTGGAGTTGAACTTGCAAGGGACACGAAGAATAATAAGAAGAAATTGAAGGAAAATCAACTGAGGGAATTGGCTGATGCAGTTGCCAAGCCACTCTCCATGAAGATTCATGGTAGCTAGGGGAAGTCTCTGATGTCTGGAAAAAGGAAATATTAAAACCATTTTTAAAAAGGGTAGAAAGGAGGATGCTGGGAACTACTGACCTGTCTGTGTCTGGGGAGATCATGGAACAGATCCTCCTAGAAGCTATGCTAAGGCACACAGGAGACAAGAAGGTGATTCAAGACAGCCAGCATAACTCCACCAAAGGCAAGTCCTGCCTGACCAATCTAGTGGCCTTCTATGATGGAGTGACTTGGGAGTGGACAAGGGAGGACCTACTCATGTTAGCTGTCTGGACTTCTGTAAGTCTTTGACATGGTCCCCCATAACATCCTCCTCTCAAAACTTGAGACATATGGATTTGATGGATGCACTGTTCAGTGGATGAAGAATTGTTGGGATGGTTGCATCCAGAGGGTAGTGGTCAATGACTTAATGTCCAGATGGAGATTTGTGACAAATGATGTCCCTTGGGGGTCTGTATTGGGACCCATATTGTTTAACATCTTCATCAATGACATAGACAATGGGAAGAAGTGCACCCTCAGCAAGTTTGCTGATGACATCAAGCTGAGTGGCCTGGTTGAGATGCCTAAGGGATGTAATGCAATAGCAAACACCATATTTTAATCAAGCTTCCTTAAAACAACTTGGTTGGGAGGGCACATGGTCGATAATAATGGAACTGATAGTAATTTAAACCCATACATTAACATATGCATTTAGTAATTCTTGTTTTAAGTGCTCTTTTTTTTTTTTTTTGTACATTTCATCTAATATAAAATAAGTTACTTTATTGTAAGACACTTGTATCTCTGAAAAGAGAAAACCACAAAACATAATTGGTCCGCTACTAGTGTCACATTAGAATAAACCAGGAATGATTAAATGAAGTCAATGACAGCAAAACAAAACCAATTACTCTGGATGCTCAGGTGATTATTGTTCACTTTTATTTTGTGATTAAAAAGTATTTATGAAAAGTGCTTTAGGAAACAGTAGAATTGCAATGTGTAAGCTATCAAGTACTGTATGGGAGGAGGCAGGTGTTGGTGTATTTTGCTAACGCTTAAATATTTAGCACAAACTTAATTTTTTTATTGAACATATGCATACATTTCCAGCCAAGTGAATACATGCAATAGACATTCCAGCATTTATCACACATACTCAGTTTTGGGGAATCTGCCCTTTGTTAGTAGTGAATAAACAAGTGGATGAGGAAAAAGCAGCATAAACATGGATGCTGCATCTAAATCAAGCGAGTTTTGGGAAAGAATAAACCAATGGAGATGCAAATGATGCTGTTATCTGCTGACTTTTTATATAATCATGTCCCTTCTTGGAAAACATTTTGAAATCTTTCATTAATGCATTTTTCAGATTTTTTTTTTCATAAGATATCCCTTTAAACTTCAGAATTGTTTTAAAAAAATGGTTGGAATATGATTGTCAGTTTGTATATTAGACAGTTTAGCAGATTTAGGATTTCTATGTTGTCAATGTATTAATGTTTGATTCAAAAATAAAGGATGATTTAAGCTATGATAATTAAAAGCAGGCTGAGAATCTTTAGTTTCACAGCTCTTAGGAATATTGCAGGTTCAGTTAGATTTACATGGCTCCAACAAATAAGTAAAAGCTCCTCCTCCTGCTTGTGCTCTTCAGTAGCCAAGTTCCTCAGTGGCTTCCAGAAGGAAGACAAGCATGTTTTCTTCACAGCAGAAAACTAATATTTTTCTTTTCATAGTCCAGTCCACAAAACACACACTAAGGCTGCATCCATACATAGTCCTGTTGAGCTCGGTGCTGTGAGAGCTAGTTGCATCCACATCTCCAAAGAGATTACAACTGGTTAAATTTTAAGAAAGGCATTTTGTACAGTCAAAGAAAAGTCCTCTCCCAGTCAGTAGAGCAAAACAGGAAATATTCAGTGGTACCAATAGAGTGCTGCTGACAATTTGTAGGAAATGGCTTTTACTTTTTTTTCATGTGCCTGCTAGCACTGAAATATGAGAAGGATCTTAAAAGCAATATTCTTGTGCCAAAGGGACAGAGGGTGTCTGGGTACTTGGCTGATCTTGGACCAACACATGCATTTGGGGGGTTTTTAAGTTGTATCAATATAAATATCATTGTAGGTAGTTAGAATGTGATTAAAAGCAAGAGGAAGGCTTGATATCATTGAAAATGTAGCTTGCTTGTACTACTCTTTCTTCTCCAAAAATTAAGATTTTGTTGATGAAGACTCAAAATCTATAGTTGCTTAGTTCTTCATTTCTTTCTCTGCCTCTCATTTTAGTTTGTTTAAGCCAATAAAATGGAAGTTTTGATCAGTATAAGAAAGTACCTAGCTTTTATACAAATTTGCTGTTGTCATGGAAAATTGAGATTGATTTTTACATAATGGAAAATTATGGATTGATTCAGTAAACATCAATACCAATCTGAGCACACAAAGTTATACTTTAAGATTAAAATCAGTGATTTTACTGAGCAATTAACCCTGTGTTTATATCTCCCACGAAGACTTCTTAAACAGAGAAATGTATCTGGTTTATTTCATACCAATTAGGTGAAGAAATTGGTAGAAAGCAGTAGTCATTCTGAAAATTGACAGTATTTCAATTTCATCTCCATTCAAAAAAATTCAAAATTTCATCTTAGAACTTGAATCGATATTTATTCATTATACTTTCATTATTCTCATATCACACTAAGCTGTCAAAAATGACAATTTTTTAAAAGATAAATTTATTTATGAATATGTGAAGTGTATTGATTCACCACATTTCACAGTAGTCAAATATCAATGATGAAAAAACAGTATATCTGTAATTTTTTGTTCTATAGTTGAAATTAGAATTGTACTTTACAAATAAGATTTTTAACATTTCTGTTGTCTTACTACTTGTCCCATTGTCTATTTTCACTGTTTTCTAAATTATCAGTAAATATTTTCAAGAGTCTATCCTGAACTTTCCTTGTAGCCATTAGCCAGTGATAGAGCTAATAGACAGGATTCAAGTATAGTGAAAGTCGATTTACATATAAGATATCCATACCCAGACAAGTGTATTTCCTTCTGTAGAGTGCTTAGCTGCTTTGGAAAAGACACAGACCCTAACCAGAGTTCTAGATTCATGGTTTGTTTTTTTTTTCTATGTTGTAGCCTTCTTTTCAGCAAGAGTGTTTCTTGAGGGTTTGGAATTTCTTATAGTGGATTGATGGAATCTAAAAAACAAGCTTGTGGAAAACAGGAAACAAACCATAGAAAAGACTTGAAGACTTCTGAATTACTTTATCTGAAATGCAAAAATTGTAATTACTCAGAGCTCAGGAAAGTCATAAATGAAGACAGGAACATACACAGCTAAGCTCATGCAGATAGATTTAAATACACTAGAGATCATGAAGCTAACACAGTGTTAATAAGAACATATTTATTTTCCCCATGGTGAATTAGGATAAGCCCCCTCCCCACACAGATATTAGCTCCAGCTCATACAGGAAGTGTACTATGCCTTACTTTCAAAGTCAAGCTCTAAAATGAAAGATGATGCATAGTTGTAAAAGTCATGTGTTTTAAATCTCTCATAGATCAAAACTGAATCCAGAATGATAATTTTTGAGGTTACATATTAGGATGCAACTGTAACATTGTATTGGTTCACTCTTCCTCTGAACTTTTAAATGTTTTGAACTTGGATTTTATTTTTTTTTTCTTTAAGTAATAACGTGGCCCTTAGTGCCATGATATAGTAATTGGAGTTGGATCAGGGGTTGGACTTGATGATCTTGGAGGTCTTTTCCAACCCAATCTATTCTATGATTCTATGATTCTATGATTTTAGGTTACAATAAAGATTAATTGTTAGCAACCTCAGGAAGAAACAGAACGACTGAATAAATTAAGCTTAAGTTTTGAGGTCCCTCTGTTGCAGTGAATTCTGCAAATTTTATTCAAAAAATCTCCTTGCAGACTTTAGACATACAAATATTTTAAAATCCAACAACAGTTCATAAGTAGAATTACAAATACTAAGCATCTTCTGGTTCTTATTATCACTGCCTTGTTTATGAGCAGAAATTTTAGTTCTCTCGTTGTATATTGGTAATGTGAAGTTGCTCTCTATGACAAAGGAAAGATGTGAAAGTAAAGAGACAAGTTAACGTTCAAGTCAGGCCAATTTTTCCCCCCCTACATTTCCTCTGCAGGGAGTTCACAAAACTTAGCAGATAATATACATTTATTTCATGTGAAAAATGGATTCTTGTTAATGTTGTGTGAAACTGATAGTTATACTGGGGAAAAAAGAGTTCACAAGATGAAATGTCAATGCAGTGTGTTGGTCCCAGTTAGCAGATAAACTCTCACCCAGTTGCCCTATCACTTCCACTAGCAGGGTGGGAGAGAAAATAGGAAGAACAGGAGTGGGTCAATATAAAGACAGGGAGATTGCTTGCCAACTACTATGTGGGCAAAACAGTATTTCCATATTGGGAAAATTAATTCATTGTCAATTAAACTAAAAGTAGGATAGGATAGGATAGGATAGGATAGGCTAGGATAGGATAGGACAAAACAATTCCAGCTGGAAGGGACTTACAATGATCACCTAGTTCAACTGCCTAACTCAGGGCTGACCAAAAGTTAAAGTGTGTTATTAACGGTTTTATCCAAATGCCTCTTGAACACTGACATGCTTGGGGCATCATCTACCTCTCTAGGAAGCCTGTTCCAGGGTTTGACCACCCTCTCTGTAAAGAAATGCTTTCTTATGTTGAGTCTGAACCTTCTCTGGTGCAGCTTTGAACCATGTCCACATGTCACAGAATCACAGAATAACAGAATGGTAGTGGTTGGAAGGGACCTCAGGAGATTATCTAGTCCAACCCCCCTGCCAAAACAGGTTCCTTACACTAGGTTACACAGGAAAGTGTCCAGGCGGGCTTTGAACATCTCCAGAGATGGAGACTCCACAACCTCTCTGGGCAGCCTGTTCCAGTGCTCTGTCACACTCACAGTGAAAAAATTATTCCTTAAGTTTGTGTGGAACTTCTGGTGTTCCAGTTTTTGCCAACTGCCCCTTGTCCAGCCACCACCAAAAAGAGCCCAGCCCCATCCATTTGGCCCCCACATTTCAGATATTTATAGACATTGATAAGGTCCCCTCTCAATCTTCTCTTCTCCAGGCTGAAGAGTCCCAGCTCTCTCAGCCTCTCCTCGTAAGGCAAATACTCCAGGCTCCTAATCATCTTTGTGGGCCTGCACTGGTCTCTCTCCAGAAGATCCCTGTGCCTCTTGAACTGAGGAACCCAGAACTGGACACAGTATTCCAGATGTGGCCTAACCAGGACAGAGTAGAGGGGGAGGAGAACCTCCCTTGACCTGCTGGCCATGCTCTTTTTAGTTCACCCCAGGATACTGTTGGGCTTCCTGGCCACAGGGGCAAACTGCTGGCTCATGGTCAGCCTGTTTTCCACCAGCACACTCAGGTCCTTCTCCACAGAGCTCTTTTCCAGCAGGTCAGCCCCTAACCCGTACTAATGGATGCCGTTGTTCCTCCTCAGGTGAAGGACTCTGCACTTGCTCTTGTTGAACCTCATCAGGTTCCTTTCTGTCCAACTCTCAGCAGAGAGTCAATAATGTCCTATTGCTGGGTACCAGGGAGAAGAGATCAACACCTCTGTCTCCACCTCTCCTTCTCAGGAAGCTGTAGAGAGTGGTGAGGTCACCCCACACCCTCTTTTTCTCCAAACTCCACAAGACCAAAGTCCCTAGCCACTCCCCACAGGACATTCCTTCCAGCCCTGTCACCAGCTTTGTTGCCCTCCTCTGGATGCATACAAGGACCTTCACATCCTTCTTTAACTGCGGGCCCAGAACTGCACACAGTACTCAAGGTGAAGCTGCAGCTCTGCTGAATACAGCAGGATAATCACCTCTTTTGACCAGCTGGTTGTGTTGTGTTTGATGCACTCCAAGAACTGTCTGCTTGGCCGCCAGGGCCACTGCTGACTCATATTGAGCTACTGTCAACCAGCACGCCATGATTCCTTTGTGCAGGGCTGCTGAATATATGTGTATCTGCTTAGGCACTACAGAAATGGCTATGACTAACTAGAAACTGAAGAGAACTGTTATTTGATCTCAAAAAAACCCTCTATGAACTGCAGGTAGGTTCTAGCCACTCCTCTGCCTATTTATACTTGTGTCCAATGTTACTCCATCCTAGGTGCAGAATACTGGCATTTGTTGCTGTTTCATGTCATTGATGACTGCCCAATGCTCCATCTGTTTTGATCCCTCTGTAAGGTCTCTTGTCTCTTGAGAGACTGAATGACACCTCCCAGTTTGATATCATCAACAAACTTGAAAATGTTGCATCCAGATAATTGATAAAAATATTGAAAAGAACCAACCCTAGAATTGAGCCCTGAGGAACACCACTGATGAGTGGCTGCCAGGTAGATGTAATCCTATTCACTATAACCCTTTGAGCCCTGCCCTTCAGCCAGTCATTCACGCAGCACACTATGTATCTGCTCATCTCAGAGTTGGACAACTATTCCGGAAGAATGGTGTGAGGGAATATTTAATTACTGATTTAGGTAGTTGGAAACAAAACCAACCAAACAAAAAACCAAACATTCATACACTTAGGGAAAACACTTTTCCTACTCTTCACACTCAACTTCACTCTCAATTCCAGCTTCATTCAAACACCTCTTGTCCCCACCTGTTTGCACTTAGTTCGGCAGTGCAGGAGAGGTTGCAGCCAGGACTTAGCAATTTCTCTCTTATGCTCCTTCCTTCTTACTCTTTTCCTGTGCTCTGGCTCGAGTTCTCCACAGTCTGTAGTCCCTTCAGGGAAGCTTCTGCTCTGCCAGGAGCGCCTCCCTCCCCTATGGCCTTGGTATTTCCTCTGTTGTTTCTCACTGGTTTTTGTTCCCTTCTCTCTCTGTCTAGTGGTTTGTTTGGTTTTTTTTTTTTTCCCTTTCTTAAAGATATTTTCACAGAGGTGCAACATGTGGCTGATGGGATCAGCTATGCTTTGTAGCACATCCATTGTGCGTCTGGCTGGAAATTACTGGAACCAGCTGTGTTTGGTGCAGAGCAGCCACTGGTGTCTTCTCACAGAGGCCATTCCTATGACTGCCCAACACCAAAACCTTGACTCTTACACCCAGTACAGACTGTTTCGATCAAAACAAACTTAACTCTACTTTTTTTTATAAAGTACTCAAGAGCTTATTAGAAATAATCATATCTTTGTTTTTCTAACTTTTCTTTTATGGATTATTTTTCTCACCTGTCTTTTTCCTTCCACACAACTAGTGATTTATCTGTGAGAGTTTACTTTGATTTTATACCAGCTGCTTTTTAATTCTAGTGCCTGTGTCTATGTAGAGTCGACTTTATCTTACATATCAAAACAAAGTCTAAAGAACAGACATAGCTGGTTTTTCTAGATTCTCTGCGGATGTAGTGTAAAATTCAAGAAGAGTAAAGAATATTTTAAATTTAAAGGAAAATATTATAAGAAAACACATTATTAGATCATAAAGTTAAAAAAAAAAACCAAAAACTCGAGGATTGCACTAAGACCAAAACTAAGATAAATTTCAAATAGAAACAGAAATTTAGCTTAAAAGTAATTATTAGACAAGCTAATGGAAGAGACAAGATAATGTAACTGTCTGCCAAACCAAGGATTGTTCCCTATAGCACCACCGTTGCCTTTCAAATATAAGTGTGGATTTTTTTTGTTGTTGTTCATGTAAATGTCTAATTTAATCTTAATTTCTGGGAGTACTTTGGTTCATAAATATGACTATGGGATGTGGTTTTTTCGTTGTTATGATTATTTTTTATTTTTTATTATTATTTTTAAAAATATTCTTAATCTTTTAAAATGTCTTTTTGACAAAGGAAATCAGTAACTCATTGGAGCTGTACTGTTGTTAGTGCACCATAATCATTTTTCAGAAATCCCCAAAGCATATGACGGGGAAAGCATTTTGTTGACTAATGCGCTGATGACATTTATAGAACTTGGTTAATAACTTTTTCTATCTAAAAATATTTTTAATTGTCTTCAAAGTAAAGTCTCAAGTTTTAAAAGTTAAAATTAGCCCATGTTTTGTTAATTTGCCTACTGGGTCAGTAAGATACATACAGTTGTATGCATGCATTTTAACCATGTTATATGCGTATTTTATTTGTTTGTCAAAATGACTCAGATGTATATATACCTACTACTGAGATATCTACAAAAAGTTTACTAGTCACTAATATAGATTAAATTCTCATGTGCACAGAATTATTTTTGTATACTTTTTTTAAAATTTCACCTTCAGAATTTGAAAATCTGAATGAAACTACTAGAAACTAAGCAGCATTTATATCCTGATAATTTTAGACAGTAATGATAAGATGTTGTCAAGTTAAACTTTATATTACTACTTAAACATCTGAATAAATGGTCTCATTTTCATTGAAATTAATGGACCCTCAGCACTTTTCAAGATGTAGTAGCCTAACTTTTCTACTTCTGAAAACCTCATGTTCAACTTTCTCATGTGTTCAAATTACACTTTTTCTATGGCTTTGCTTTTGGTTTACTATCTGTAATGTAAATACTCCTTGAATTACAAACACTGTATTACTGGCATATAGGCAGAATGCTTATTTCAGTTTATTGAATTGTGCCACTAACCTCTGCTTTAGCAAAATTCTTCATTTATCTGCACAACTGTCTGTTTCTTCAACATATCTAGTGTTTGCTGAATTTAAGTGAAGAAACTCACTGAACTTTTCTATTTTTTCCAGTGTGTTACCTAATCTCATGAAATTATTTGACAGCAATCCATTAAAATATAGCACAGGTATACATACAGGATGGATAGGAAGAGTGTAAAGAAGAGGAAAATATAACTATATTTGTAGTTTAACAGAAGCCTTGTTTTATTTTGATAGGATTCTTGAAGGTGTGAATTTTTCCTCCTCCCTAATAGCACTCCTGCTGGACAAATTGTAAATTAAGTTTGTTCATGAATGAATATGTTGTCAGGGAACTTCTCTCAGGGCAGAGAAGCCTTTTGAAGACACTTGCTATTTTCAAAATCTGTGTTATTTTACAATGATAAGCTACAAGTCATGTTTCACTCTTTTTCCTACCCAGTGTGGAGAGTCTGTCTAAATATGTAGAACAGGTATACACAAGATTCTATCTTACCATTTATTAATTAAAATAAAGCAGTTTGCAATGCTGGCCTGAAATACTTGCCTTTTATATATCTACCATATTATGCCAATATCTTTCTTACATAACTGTAATTTGTTTTATACACAGATGAACTAGAACTTATTTTTCACTTGAAATCTATAAGCCACAGGCTTCCTAACAGTTTTGTTGTTGTTGTTGTTTTAATAAATGAAACTGTAATATCCTAAATACCATGTAATGGACCATGTTATTCAGTGCACCTATTCCTACACAGTAAAACTGGGAATCTAATATTTCAATTTAGCTGTTAGCTGTAGCGTTTTTTCCTTTTTTTTTTTTTTTTTTTTTTTTTTTTTCCCCAATTGCAGAGCTACTATTTTAATCAGTTCTTAAGGTGCTTTGTATCTCTTGGATTAGACAGTTTCATAATTTCATTGTATTATGATGCTTCTTTTAAGATTCGTTGGATTATTTTGTGTTTCAATAATTTTTGAAAAAATTTAAGAAATTATAATACGAACCAATGAAGAAACACTGAAATGTATTTCTCATGGCTCTATATAATATATAAAATTAAATTGTATATATTAGTACAGTGTATTAATATAAAAATTATAGTGTATGTACTAGTTTTTATAAAGACTATTATATTTTGTCGTATTTCTGTATTTCTTGAGTAGAACACGTAGAGCATTGTGTTTGTTCTGTCATTATTCCTTAAAAAAAGTAACTGTGATGTGTTCCGAAATCTAACTAGGCTTCCCAGTTCTAAAAGATATTGTTTCACTCTGCGTCAAGTTGGGACACAGTTATACTTATATATTATCATAAATTACTATTTTGGTTAGACCAATTGTTTGCTATTTAACACATACAGAGCTCTCTGGGCTTTTTCCTTGCTGTCTTCATTTGAATCAAGTCTTAAAAAAACCTGTCAGCACCAACACGACAAAGAATAAAAACCAAGGGAAGAGGAAACTTGACAATGCTTCAATTGCATTGGCAAATTACAAATAAACTCTTAGGAATAAATAACCTATAGGACAAACACTGAAGTCAGCACCAAAAAGTACTCAGAATGAAGTTCCTCTTATAAATATTTTTATAGACTCAGAGAATGATTAAAATATAAGAGAATGCACAGTAGCAAGCACACTCTAAAAAACCCAAACACCTCTTGCCTATTAAAAAGGAAGCTAAAGTATTGTCTTTATATGTTGGCACTGAAAGTCTTCCACAGTACAAACATCCATATGGTATGTTCTGGAGCTAGATACTTACCATAGACATCACATAAAGATGGAGTTTATTTTCTAAAATATTTTCTCATGTTGTAAATAGGATGATAATTACTATTTTAATTAACTAATAAAGAGAAGTAACTTCTTCAGCTTTGGAACAATACAAATCACATCCTAGAGATATAGAATCATAGAGTCATAGAATTAATTAGGTTGCAAAAGACCCTTAACACCACCGAGTCTAACTTAACACTGCCAAGTCCACCACTGAACCATGCCGCTAAGTGCCACATCTACATGTCTTTTAAATGCCTCCAGAGATTGTGACTCAACCACTTCCTTGGGCTGCCTATTCAATGCTTTATAACCCTTTCAGTGAAGGAATATTTCCTAATATCCAATCTAAAGCTCCCCGATGTAGCCTGAGGCCATTTCATCTCATCTATCACTTGTTACCTGGGCAAGGTAACATCATCTGACTGATGCTCACATAGGTCCAAGTAAACCTACAGATGGACTGTGTTCTAGGACAAAAGCATATATGTTAGAACAGACAATAACAAGCTCAACAGTCAAGTGATTTTTATAAAGCATCTATATGTCTCATTGATAATAAAAATATATTTTTAAATCATATGTAAGGACTCTTTTGTGATTTTTATTTTTTATGATAATAATTCCTAATATTGTTCTAACTGAGATATTCTTCATCCCTACAATAGTAGTATATAATTAAAACTGCACTTTTTATAAGCTGACATATTTTCTTTTCATGTTATTATTTTGCATTGTAGCTTGCAGAAGTTATAAAATTCTTTAACCATATCAAACCATCAGTTTTAAGGTATTTCTGGAAAATAATAAATATTCTCATATTCAGCTAAATAAAGAAACAATAGACATCTGCAAAATGAACTATCAGGAATAGTTCTGCACATATAGAATGTTCTTGTGACAGTTTATCTTCATAAATATGACGGATCTCCTGTAGCTGATACACAGATACTCTTGAATATTGTCAGTATTGTTGTTACTATGCATACTCATTTTGCAGGTAGTTCTAGCTTAATTTTCAGAACACTCTCAGCAGTAAAATGTGTATACATGTAAATATGCACGGAATAATTTTGTCCTCATGGAGAACAAAGCACATACGCAAAAATGTTTGTGATAATTCTATCAGAAAAGAGGGCTTCAACAACACATTTAAAACTTTTTATTTAGCAATGTTCTTTTCCTTTTTTAATTTATTTATTTTTAATTAGATTAGTCACACTAGATTATGGTATCTGCTGTAAAAGCTGTTAGGATGGTCTGTTTCTGTTCTTCTGTTCAAGGCAAGGTTGGATGAGGCTTTGAGCAACCTGGTTTAGTGGAAAGTGTCCCTGCTCATGGCAGGAGTGTTGGAACTAGATGATCTTTAAGTTCCCATCTAACCATACCATTCTCTGATTCTATGAGTCTATGACTGTTAGTAGAATTCTTCAACTCTAACAAAATAAAGTAAGACAGAAACACAATGTATTCACTAATCAAATGGGCTCTGTTCTCATTTTATTCTTACAGTTCTCAGATGGACCTTCAAAGCACTAGCTGTAGAGATTTTGATGAGTTTATTGTTTTTTGCTTTTGTTTTATGTTCTTTTTCCCAAAATATATGGCTACAATATTTTAAGGTTATACATTCAAGGAGATTTGGGATACTTTTTTCCTGTCTGAAGTAAATTAAATGTTAAAGTGAAGGAGTAAAAAAAAAGAGAGAGAAAATAAAACATATTTTTATGAAGGAACTTGAATGTTTCAAAGAAATTTCTTACAATTTCCATTCTCTGTTGAATGTTTTAATAATCCTGTATTGATAATCCTTAATGGAAACCCTGAAATGTGACATGTTTTTGTTGTTTGTTTGTTTGTTGTTTTTTTTTCTTTTATGTTTATGCACATATTCTCACTTGTTCATGCACTACTTAATGTGGAATCCTGGAAATAAGCAATAGATTTTTGTACAACAGCAGTGTGAACATAGATTGGCAAGTTTGTGTTGATAAAAACAGACAGCTGATACACAGTTATCTGCACTTTTAACTACACCTGAAACAATATATTGTTAACTTCCTTTCCAAGCAGTTCTATGGAGCCATCTACTAGATGTTATGATTATAGATCAAAATCCTTGGAATGTCAACTGCCAGTAAATATCAGAGATTTAGGAAATGTTTCTGTCTCTCTCAGTACCCTTTAGTCAATGACAATATTCCTAGCAAAAAAACCCAAAACAAAACAAAATAAAAATAAACTCCCCCCCTACATAACAAGGCACATCCCATATCTATGAACATATGGTCTAACATCTTGAAATCCTTTAAGAGCACCATTGTGGTTTTCTCACATTAGTTATGTTATCTGTTACAAATGCTGCACATTTGGTTAGGAGAGGGTTCAGTGCTCTTAAAGATTTGTCCATTACAATGACAGTATTGTCAGTATTGTTCTGATTAATGGAGAGCATATTTTAGAACAAAACAAAACAAAACACAAAAGTGCCAATATAATTAGTTTAGAATATAAGATCAGATACAAAATTACCATGTGGAAGTGTTTGTCAGTATGATTGCTAACATCTGCCATTAGTGAAAATCACATTTCATTTTTGTGTACCTACTCCTTGGAGGGGGAAAAAAGTGCAAAGCTAGGATTAATTTCTTTTTTGTACTAGACTAATAAATGTTCTTCCTCATTTGGAATTTTCAGGCAAGAAAATTTTATAAATTATTTTTTTCAAATTTTCTGCTTTTGCAAAGGAAAGACTATTCAAATTGAGATTTATTTTCCCACTAAAAATGTACAACAGTTGTATTCTTCAGAAAGGCTTCCTGAACCTCGTCTTCAATCATAGAATCATAGAATAGCATGGATTGGAAAGGACCTTAAAGATCATTTAGTTCTAAAACCCCTGCCATGAGCATTCCATGTTCCACTAGACCAAACTGCTCAAAGTCTCATCCAACCTGCCCTTGAAAACTTCCAGGGAGGGGTTATGCACAACTTCTCTGGGCAAGCTGCTCCAATGTTTCACCAACCCCACAGTAGAGAATTTCTTTCTAACAGCTAGTCTAAATCTATCCTCTTCCAGTTTAAAGCCATTACCCCTTGTTCTGTCATTACCTACCCTTGAAAAAGGTCCCTCCCCAGCCTTCCTGCAGGCCCCCTTCAAGTAATGGAAAACCGCTTTAAGGTCTCCTTGGAGTCTTCTCTTCTCCAGCCTGAAGACCCCCAACTCTCTCAGCCTGTCCTCATAGGAGAGGTGCTCCAGCCCTCTAATTATCCTCATGGCCCTCCTCTGGACTTGCCTCAGTAGGTCCATGTCCTTCTTATGTTGAGGGCCCCAGAACTGGACACAGTACTCCAGGTGGGATCTCATGAGAAGAGAGGAGGAGAATCACCTCCCTTGACCTTCTGGTCATGTTTCTCTTGATGCAGCCCAGGATGTGGTTGGCTGCCTGGGCTGTGAGTGTACGTTGCCAGCTCATGCTGAGTTTCACATCCACCAGTACCCCCAAGTCCTTCTCCCCAGGACTTCTCTCCGTTTTTCTCCCAGTCTGTATTTGTGGTTGGGATTGCACTGACCCAGGTACAAGACCTTGCACTCAACCTTGTTGGACTTCATGAGGTTTGCACAGGCCCACCTCTCAAACCTGTCAAGGTCCCTCTGGATGGCATCCCTTTCCTCCAGTGTGTCAACCGAACCACACAGCTTGGTGTTGTCGGCAAACTTGCTGAGGGTGCGCTCAATCCTACTGTCTATGCTGCCAACAAAGATGTTAAACAGTGCCGGTCCCAATACCAACCCTTGAGGGACACCACTCATTGCCAGTTTCCACCTGGACATCAAGCTGTTGACCTCACTCTTTGAGTGTGGCCATCCAGCCAGTTCCTTATCCACGGAGTGGTCCATCTGTCTGATCTATGCCTCTCCAAGTTAGAGACAGGCATGTCATGCAGGTCAGTGTCAAATGCCTTGCACAACTCGTCATTCTTTATTACTGTCTATATATTTTTCAATTTTGTCACCACTTCCTTAATTAAAAATATTTATGTTTTATTAGAGCAAGTATTCTTAGATTATATATCTTTCACTAATATATTGCAGTGCTCTCAGTGGGAAAGAAGTCTCTCCCCTTACAAAGCATAATAAGCCCTACAACTAGCTTGTCTCATGTTATTTTATAAAAACTATTTAAAAAATCTTTTCAAAATTTATAGCAACAGTGTTTGCATAATTGATAACTAAATACAGTATTAACTGCAGAAGATTACTATCAAACTAAAGAACCTTTGTACTCACCTTGATGGAGCAATATCCACATATGTTGAGGTCTTCAGTTTTCTGGATAGTATAAGCATTCTAATTCAACACAGATTTCATATTGTTTAAAAGATTAACAAAATTCTCAATTCTTTTCCAAGTTTTTCATACTGCTCCCTTTATTTTCTGTGCTCTTGGACCACGTTCGCACTTGTGCCTATGTGTTGGAAATTGTCCAAATTAGTAAGTTTCGGAGTGTGTACCAATTAATAATTGATTTTGAAACAGAGGAAGACAACAACTTTCCAAGTCTTCTTCCATGATGCAGGATACACATTTTCTTTTGGAACAATACATCTTTCCCTTTCTGAAATTCTTTTAAAGAGGAAATATGCATTAAAGATTGCAAATCTCTGAAAAATTGCTTAGTAGATAGAATATTGTTTACTGGCTGTACAAAGCCACATAAGAATCAGAATTTTTATTGTAGTTTTGTTAAGGGTCAGCATTAATTAAAAAGCAGAAGAAAATAATTAGTAGCTGTACCTTTCATATCATAACTCTTTTGTTTTATTTCCTAACTGTAGTTCTAAGCATCAGCTCTAGGGATGTATTGAAATATTGCATAATTTTACTAAATAATGGGTGAATAGTTTATCTTAAAAATAATTGAAACAGAAACAGGCAACTGCTCAACTCTTCATCTGATCAGCAACAACAGAATATTTCCCTATTACCAACCAAAGCTTTCCATTTCAGTTTATAGTTTTCTTTATGCTTCCTGTATGCTTGTCCATGTCAATCATCTCTAGCTTTTCTGGTAACAAAAATGGGTATATAGGATTCACAAGTCTACGCAGAAATATGGCTAAGAAATTATGTGTGCTTCTTGAACTTCTTTCATAATATCTTCAACATGTAGGCAACTGTATTTTAAATCAAGTAGCTTCCATATTTAAAAGTTTTCTTCATTTCAGGCCACTACTGCATAAAGTTTTATAGGACCTTTTGCACTCCTCTATTGTCAAACAGCTGTTGAAAATATGTCCTTCTCTCATCATTTTAGTGCTGATATATTAAAAGAAACAAAATCAGCCACTTATAAGTTCTGCTTTAGAATATGAACTCTAATTCTTTAAACAAGTGTTGTCAATGTTCTTAAGTGGAAAGTGGCTTTCCAATTTCTTCAGTGCCTTCCGTATTTATATCAAATGCTTGTAGCCATGACCAGACATGAAAGATTAGTCTGTTTTGTTTGGTTTTATGATTTTCTTTCTTTTAAATTAAAAAAAAAAAAAGCAAAACACCATGCAGTCAAGCAAACCAAACCCCTTACTCCACAGCTAAAAACTTGCAGGAGCCAGGTATTACCTTCACACATAATAGGGTTTTGAACAAGTATCTCATCACCCAAAGGGCTGGAAAAATATGAATGTGTGTATGTATTCAGAAATCCATACATTTAAACTTCAAAATGAAACATAGACAACATTGATTTTTATTAATAGTAAATATATATTAGTTCAGTAGAGTACATTACATTGGAGGTGGGTATATCTGTGGGATTTACTACTAGTTCTGCACTACTGCATTATGTTACTTCACTTTTTCATCTTAGGCTTTCCCTTGTCCCTTTTTTTCATTGGAATTTATTAACAACTTCTTAACCAGTATGAATATGTGGAGTAGTTATCATTAGTAAGTGTTGTTCTCAAAAGAAACTTTGTCATTGGCACGAATTTTTTTTTTTTAATTTTCTGTTGCCTTTTACAAAATTTTTGTTGACCATATTACATGTATTCTCAAAGTAAGTGGTACCGTCCATTTCCTACAATATCATTTTTTGCTTTGTAAAATAATACACCCAGTAGAGCTGTATACATTTTTTTGGTTGAAAAATGTTCCTTCCTTAGATATATGTTCACTGTTAAGAAATATAATAGAGAATAGAAATCATAGAAGTATGCTCAATAAACTCACAGAATTTCCTTTACAAAAAAAAACCCCTCCCCTCCAATATTTTTTGCTGGAACACAATTTGACAGGAACTAAGTACAATGCACAAGAATCATGACCACTTCAGAAGCTGTTTAGAGAGAAAGCATATCTCTGTGTACTGTGTCCAGTTGCTGTGTTGCTTTTTTATTTTATTTTATTTTATTTTACTTTTGAATATCTGGTATTCTAAACATTTTTTTCAAATACAGATAGTTTTGATTGCAGGAACCCTGGCCTATATCTAGACTGCTAACTTTTGGGTAGCAAAAAATGTAGTTTTCTACTTTTTCCTAAGACTAGTTTAACCTGAAATTTTGATTTCACTAAATTTTTTTAATAGCTACATTGGAATAATAATCAATTAATTATAAGGTAACTGAGGAACTTAGGGAAAATGACACAAGATTTGGGAATACAAAATCACTGAGTTGGAGGTAAGTATCCAGCAAAGATATTTAAAGGTTTGTTTATGATCTTCTTTAATATCTTCATCAGTGCCCCTGGCAAAAGACATAGATTAAGAGTTGAGAGACACTACCAGAAGAAGTTCAGAACATTGTCTAGGAGAACCTGACTCTTGTAAGGGTCAGAGTAGTAGAAATTTAATAGATTGAAGGGCAGAATGATGCATTTCAGTGTTGTTAACCACTGTTCTTGTCTGTTCAGGTTCCGTAAGCTAGAAATGATGGAGAATACAAGAGAAAGTACCTAAAAGGATTAATCAGATGAGGGGTTGTTTTTAATAGAGAGGGAGAAATAATAATGCTATGCTCAAAACACTTAAAAGAATGCACCTTATTTCATATGTAAATTATGTTCTTTTTAAGAATACAAAATGAATTTAGAAACAATTACATTTGAATAACCTCACATTAAAGAGTTTACCTTAATTAAAAGGATTTGAATAATTTTTTCTTAGAAAACAAAGGCAGAGAAATGAAATTACTGCTGTCTAGAAACAAAGCTAGGAAGAAAATACCACAGAAACAGTGAAAGAGCAGCATCTGCCCAAGTACGAATGAATGCGCATTGGCCATGGACACAAGTTTATGATCACCAGAGGAGAAATATCCAATAGCAGCTTTCAGACAGAACAATTAACAAAATGGAGTTTGTTGAGAAAAGAATTACACAACAGTTGCAACTATAGAAAGTGATCAAACTCATTTGTCTAGGACTTTCCTCACTAGTCTTATGTTCTTATTTTAAATTAATAATAAGGAAACCACAGAATTCCTTGAAGTTCAGTATTGGTTCAAGTAACAAACCAAAAGCCTGGAACTGCAGCTAGCCTGTTTCAACACAGTAAGTACCTTTTGACTATGTCATAGTCCACCTCACTCTTCACTTTTCCCTGGCTGGAGAGGAGCACACTGAAGTGTAACACTATGACCACACTGAAGTAAGTAGCCCTGTACAGGCAGAATTCAGGTGTTTTACTGAAACAGGTTTGTCTAGATTTGAGGAGGCTTATACTTACTGTTTCTTTAGATTTTAGATTTTTAGAAATGTTATTTTTCATAAGAAAATTTGTATAAACTATAATTTTAAGATAATTTTTCGGAAGATTTGTCTTTATTTCAAGCATTTTCCACATGATAAGGTGTGATGGTTGAAGTGATAAATGAAAATACAAGACCCTAGTGCAGTTCTATGACCAGGCTGGCTTGCAGGAAGACACTAAAAAGCTCTTAAGAAGAAATCAGCTGTTGAAAATACTGGTTCCTGCAGGCTTCAAGATATAATAGGCATGACATTGCTTTATTTTTCTTCCTTTCTTTCTTTCTTTCTTTTTTTTTTTTTTAATTTAGGTTTGCTGTGCCTACTGTGAAAAAAAAAAATGGCAAAAGACAACTACCTTTTGTATTTAAGTGATTTGTCATGAATACTGAAGCAATATATTGATCCATGTGCTATGAACTTATGAGGTCAGCAGAATTTTAAAGCAGTGGTTTAAAAGCAAAAGCAAATATTCTGAGACTTCCTTCCTATAGAACTAGTCCTTCAAAAGAGGATAAAAATATTTTGAAAATTACTGGGTCAAATCTATATTGATGAAATAATGTCAACTAAAAGACTATTAGCCTTTCATTCTCTCTCAACAAAACAAGAGTTAATTATTTTCAGGTATGCTGATATTTCTGATAACTTCTGTTTTAATTTTAATATATAAAATTCAAATTAGACCATTGAATTCTCACTCCTTCTCACTTCTTCTAATATATATTCCCCAGATTATTTATTTCCAAGATGTGTTGGTGGATAATGATTTTAGTTAGTAGAAAAGAGCATACAAGCTGCTCCCTGATTATTTTTTTTTAATCTAATCACATGCAATATTTTGTAATCATAGCTGCCCTCTCTAAAAGTCTTTAAATCACAAAATCCATGTTCATGTAAGTAATGTAGAAAAAGTGTGTTTAAAAGTCTACTTTCTCTTGAGATTATTTTGTTATGACTGTTTTCTTTTCAACAGAGATAACAGAGATAATAATGGCTGCCTAATACAGAACAAAGTTTTATACCATTAATATCATGATTAATTACTCTACCAAAAATACAATAAACTCAAACAGTTTATATTTTTATTAACACGCCAAAAAAAAGCTTTTATCTCTGAATCCAAGTGCACATTAATTTGTGCAAGTGCAAACAAAGAATGAATAAATTTGTTTTATTGGAAGTATCATAATAGCCAAAAAGTGTATCCTATATATAGAACTAGACAATAATTGCTAGCCCAATTAAGCTCTTAACAGCCTAATTGAAATAAAACAGGTATTTATTTGTCCAGTTACAGCAATGCTTACATGTTACATTTCAGATTAATACAGTGAAGCCTCATAAATAATATAATGAAGCTTTTCATTTGAGAAAACTCACTAGTAACTGTCTCCTTTCCTCCACTATACTCACTTCTTTGGTTTCAACCCAGGGCCTAACAATGAGATTTCAGAATTCTGGAAAACAGAGAGTGGGTGTGTTGTTTTGGATAGCTGTTAAGTCTCTCAAAGTCTTCATTGAGAGGATTTAAAAGGTAACAGGGCAGATCTGATTTTATATGTTTCAATGTCACAGTGTGCTTCTTTCTTGTTGCTTCCCAGCTAAAGCCTGGAAGGTTACCTTCTCCAGCCTCTACAGATATAAGGGTCCATTTCTGGTCACACTGGGACTCTCTGAGAGCCTCAGACCTTGTCCAGATAAAGCACTCAGAGAGCTGCAGCTCCAACGTACTCGACAACAGTCACTTGGCCACTAAACACTGGTTAAAGAAAGCTAAAACGAGACAGGGGCCGAGGCCAGCCCAGCCATGCCCTGAGACTCTGCACTGCAAGGCCAACAAAGAGCAAAAAATGTATTTATTGGGGTACAGTATATTTCTTTGAAGAGACTGTTTTCCTCTTTGAGAAGAAATAATTTCATTTACTAAGATGCATTTCTAACGATTCATTTAAAAGGTGTTACTTTTCCTAGAGCATGCAATAATTTTATCTGTAATTCATCCTTAGGTTACTGAAGGCATCTCACAGCTTTGGAAAAGTTAATGGGTAACGAGCACTTTAGAGTTTGTGAAGAAAAATTAGGGGAGTGGAAACCTAAAATTTCAATGAAGAAAGTCTTTATGAAGTACTTAAAATATCTCATAATTTATATTGCTGTGTAGAAGAATTCCTTAATACTATCTGTTTCTCCCCCACCACATTTTATAAAAAACAACAACAACAACAACAACAACAGCAACCTCCTCTTTTCCTTTCAGCCCTTGTTAATATACTGAACATGATTGTCTTGGTTTTTAGCTGAAATAGAGCTGTTTTTTCTTTTTAGTAATTAGAAGAGTGATATTTTGGTTTGCAGCCTGGGACTCTTTGAGAGAGACATTGATAACGTACCAATGTTCACATTTTTGTCACTGGAAGTGAAGGACTTTGTGTTCTGTTAGTCCACAAGCACAAGATTTAAGGGGGGAGAAGAATATTTAAATTAATAAACTTAATTGACAGTTAGATATGCCAATGGGGTATTCTGTATCATATCACGTCATGTCCAGTACATTAGTGAGGGTCTCTTCCTCTTTTGTCTCTCTCTGGCTTTCGCTCGGGCTCTCGTTCTTCCGGGATTGCTGTTTTGGTTTGGGATTGTCGCTTCTCCGGGATCGTTATCTGAGAAAAGGCCGGGGTCCATCAGGAGGGGGGTGAGCTATAACATTGGGTGTCATTCACTTGCATATTTTGTTACTGTTATTATTATCTTTACTATTTTAATATTATTAATAGTATTATTTTAAGTTTTCTCTCT
>NW_010327817.1:37360-61569 GCF_000700745.2 Antrostomus carolinensis
TGGGCTGCTAGCCAAGGGCTAGCCCCGTGAAATTATCACAGTCATTTTGGCGTCCAACTTGGGGCCCAAAGGGTTGAGATAAAGGCAGTGTTGGACAGTGCTTTAACAAAATGATTACCATGTTGCTATGTTTTATCAGGGGGTTATCATCAGAACTTAACTTCCTTAACCTCTTACATTATTATGGTTTTCTGAATTTACTTACTTTTTGGTACATATATGGTAATTTTCCAGTTATCATTCTTCATTTTCTGCAAAGTTGTTTTAGTTTCTGCTTCATCTTGCTTATTTTTTCATTCCCAGCTGTTTTTCTATGGACCTTCGCTGTATTCTTTGAAGATCTCACTTGCTCCCACAGTTTCAACTATCTTTTACCTGCTGACTCTTAAATTTATCTTGTCTTCTCATTGCTGATCCAGTTTTATTTCTATATCTTCCTGTCTGGAATTTTCTTCATTTTTTTTTTAGTGATAGATTCAAAACACTGCACCTGAATAGCTTATCTTGCTTTTAAACTTCTTTCCTTCTTCATTATTATCAACTGTGCAAGTAAATAGACATTTGCTGAGATTTTCAATATCAATATTCTGTTAAGTCCCTATCGTCCCCTATTCTTCAATTCACAGCTGAGGTTTTCCAACTCCTCCAGCTTTGCACTTAACATTGCTTCAAAAATATCTCCACTAGTGCATCCTCAAGACTTTGTGCTACTTATGTTTCCAGTTGACATAACACTCTACTATTCAGTCTTCCCTTCCCTTCCCTTCCCTTCCCTTCTTCCCTCCTCTATGGTCTTTGATGCCCAAATCAGTCAGGGTTGAGGGTTCTTCAGAAAGCCAGAGACTGGATATAGATATCTTCCACCTGCCAAATCTTGAATCTTATCCTTTTATCAGATGTTCGAGTTTCTAGACAAATCTCCAACCCCTGGTCCTGTGTGATACTGGAGGGATATAATTATCCAAAGCCACAGTAGGTGCCTTATCTTTGTGCATTACTGTATTTGTGCCTTACTGTATTTGTGCCTTGCTTAGCCCTTGCTGCTTTTTGCAGAGCAAAAACCATTTTTTTCCCTCCTTTCAAGGTTTCTATTTTTCACTGACCACTAATGGGCCATCAAAAAACTGTTCATTGTTCTTGGCCTGTTTCCAAACTAGTCCCATCTTTTGCCTTACAGAAGTATGAACAAGATAACAAAAAACACTGGGTACCAAAACTAATTCATGCAATAGGTTCCTGAACGATTATTTTGTTTTATGTAACAACTGATGTGAAGCTGTAGAGTGACAGGCAAGTGGTGCTTCTAATCTGCCTTACTTGTAATAGATCCTGAGTGAACTACTAATATTTTCAAATAACATATACTTATCTTGTTTAATAAATTTATTTCTTACTTCATACGTACTGTAACTTATATCCTTAAGAAAAAAAAGTTTTTCCTTTACTGCAAACCTTGTCAGATGAGTAGTGGATGACTGCATGTAGCAGTACTATATTACATTTATGTTTAAAGCTTTTTTTCCTTTCAGAACAGGAATCAAATTCATAACTGTCTCAAAAAAATGTTAAGGGAGGATTTTCAGCTTGGTAACTGCACATATGAAAATATTACAAGAAGTAATAATGTCTCTTTTCTCCATAACTTGCATCTAGTTGATTACATCTATAGGTAAGCAGTGTATCAGGTTGTTGAAAGGAGCAGAGGTTAGGCTATAACACATTTCAATAAGGTCTTCCCAAGTTAGTGATTCTGAGGTAAGATTTACTGGCAGAGGTGAGATCTTTTGTTAGATCAACAGATACACTTTGAAAACTATTCCATGATCACATAGTCCCATATTAATACCTGATAGAGAAGGACTGAATTCATTGCTAAGCAGATTTTGACAACTGTTAGCCACACCTGAAACAAGTATTGACTGAGAAGAAAGAAGCAGAGTTAGAATAAGGAGACTCAGTAACATCTCAACTCAGTCTTGTATTTCAAAGATAGATCCCAGAAATTATCACATCTGTACTATTGAAGCTATTGTTAGGAGTGGGTGGAAAGTAATTCTAGTGTGCCATAAAATCAGTAATTTGTGGTTCCTGTCCATGGGGATTGTGAATTTTACTTCTATGGCTTGTCTTCCTTGAAAAATAAATCGAAGAATTCAGAACTTCTAAAAAGTGTGAAAAGTTTTCTTTCATAACTCTGTTTTTTTCCACTGCTTGCTTGAATTAATTCTAGGTTATGCTGGTTTTTTTTATCTTCTCCCACAGTTACCATGAAAGTGTTTAGTTCATCTTGTTGCATCTAGAGGTACTTTTTTAGAATCTAAAAATTTTAATAGCTTTTTTTCTTCTCAAGTTTTGATTTGTTACTCTGATGTTGACTGGTCTAAGATACACTTTACTAGGTCTATGCCTGTAAAATTTGACAAAGAGGAATTACGCTTCTAGTAAAACATCTTCCATAATTTGGTTTCCTTCAGCAGAGATTTTAATAATTAAAGGACAGTCACTGGAACATCTGCAGCAAGTGCTTTATGAACATTCTGTGAATTTGAAGTGTCCACACACTATAAACCTGCAAATAGCTGCAAGATTGCGGAAAACCTTCAAAAATAAGTGCTGATAGTTCTCTTCCTATACATGAAAATAACATTAAAGTGAATCACATGTATATGGACCTAATGCTGGGCAGCATGCTTTGTTTTATTCCATGAAAGCTGGGTATACAAGTTGCAGTCCACTTACTGCTGCTTCCAGACATTTTCTGTTCAGTATAGGGAGATTGTCAAATGGCACATTGACACCTAGTATCAGGACTCTTGTGCAATATCCATCATAATACTTGGGCATACAAAGGTTCAGGGAAGAACCTCAGTGGTTTGTTGTACTCTTTCAGTTCCTGTTCACTGTAACAAACCTTGAGGCTGTTGGCAGGTGGTATCAGACAGAACAGGTCTCAAGCTGCTCCATCTTCCACTTGACAAGTAGACCATTTCATACCAATCTTGTGGTTCAGTACATTCAGAGAAAGTTTGCAGCACTCTTCTGTCCTGAAACCTCTTGACCTGCTGTTACTGTCTGGCCCTATATGTAAAAGACTGCATTGAAGATAGGCTTCCTGCTATTTTCCAATTTTATTGTAATCTTAGTTATAAAATAATTACAACCTTTGTGTTCAATTCACCTGTATAAGCATTATTATTTCTGTTAAAGTACGTGAAGTTGTCCTACTGAAGACAAAAAGATTAAAAGCCATTTCATCATATTGTGATTAAATAAAATTATAAATATGCTGCTGGTATGTTACACTGTGAGTTATTTTGGTATGATACAGGGCCATTTTAAGTATTACCAAAGACCATGAACATCAGGGAAATTAGTTCTGAAAATGCACCAAGTGAAAACCTAAGAGATTTGTAAAATATTGTTGGATTTACTGGTTCTTTAGATTCTTAAATAGCACATGAGACCAAAATACTTCAATTAAAATAGTGTAGTATTAGTACACTTAAAACTGAAATAATTCCTTTAATTCAGAATAAAGGTGGAACTTTAAGTGCGTATAGTCTAAGCAGTAGCTACTGAAAGCACTTTGCCTGCACAGTAACAGGAACCTAATGTTTGTAGATTTTGATGACTATGTTTGTGAGTGGTACAAATTTTAAATGTATATTATGTCCCAGTCACTCATTTAATAAAGCCTAATATTCTATCTCTTCAAACTACAGTTGTCTATGAAATAGTAAAGAGATTAACGGCCTTAGCTTGTTATTTTGGAAGCAGCATTCAGAAAGTTAATTTATCTGAAAGATATAATTTTTGTGTTAAATATAAATATCTGGAACAAATTAATATGTTTTCAGGATTTATATACAAAATATATGACAGTCTAGCTTACAGTTTCAATCTTTAAGTGATAGAATTTTATGTCTAATAAATTTGTCCTTTTTTTGGTAGCACTTTCGTGTATAGTTATCCAACTCTTATATTTGAGATAGCAATCTGAGGTTGTACATGTATTCTAATTATGTTAGAATTAATTCAGCTTTAACAAAAAAAAAACATTCCAGAAGCCAAGAAAAGATTTATTTACAAACAAAATATTTGGTGATTTTAACATTAAAATAAAGAAAACCCTCAAAAATAAACCAGAGAAATACAAGGATGTGCATTAGTTTCCAGTTTTATTCATAAATAAATCATAGAACTACACAGAATTCTCAGAATTGTGAATTCTTCATAGATGGGAAAATGGCTTTCCAAACACCCTCAGTTGTATATTTGTTCTTCTGAGAGACAGTCTGATCTTTGCAAGAAGGGCAGAGAATCATAAGTATACACCATAATGTTGAATGATGTTCTTTAAGGCCATTCACAGCAGCCATCTGTCTCCCCATTTGTTTAAGGGGCGAGGTACTGACCTCTGAAGGTGTACTAGCCTCTTCCAAAGTTAGCTCCAACCTTACCCTGACTCCAGACAAGGTATGCAAATTACTGTACTGTAGCTTTTTATGTTGGAAGCATTGTACCAGTATTGCTTAAGTGACTTTGCACACAGCAATAACCTTTGACCTTTGGACAAGTTTCTTACCCTACTCTGTCTAACTGCCAATTACTTGGAATGAGTGGCTTGGAAACTGACAGAAGAATCATACTGGTTTCTGGATATTACTCATTATTTCGTGAAATTCTTCAGAAATATTTTTAAAGTTCTGAAAAATAATTTTGTGCATACTCAGTGGTTATTTGGACAGTCTGACTGCTAGGTTTTATTTTTTTCTGTCTAATCTGAACATTTGTTCTTTTCTTAAAGTTCCAGTGTAACAATTGACACACAGATGATTCATTCTTAGATGACCAAATATGATCCATACTGGGATACACAGGGCTGTACTTTTTCTCTCCTCAAAAGTACTGAGAGTCAACTACTGTTCTCTCTCTAAGGAGCTTGCCCAGTTTGCACAGTTAGTTGGCATTTTATGCTAATTTAAGAATGCTACTTGATACCTTACTATAACCCACTAAATGTTTTATTTCTCAGTGGATGCAATTTATTCTTCAAAGCATTAATATGATTCATTTTGGAAATAAAGGGAAATGATCCCATATTCTCCTACTGTTGTGAAAAAGTGAAAATATAACATTTCTTATTACTTCATCTTTGTGCTCTTATATTGCTTTGCAAATTAATTAGGTAGCATTATAGGCAATGATCTCTCTTTTTTCAGTCAGTGTACCTGAGACTTTATGGCAATTCTTTCTAAGCCCTTGGCAAACTTGGTGACAGTGCTGTCTGCAGTCTATTAAGTTGTTCAGGGAGCCAACATTACCTTGCCCAGATTTTCATAGGAATATTAATGTTTGTTTCATGCTACATGCTTTTCAACCTCGTTATTACTGTCTTTCCAAAGTTGCTTTGTTATTAATAAGGCTTGTAATGTTGGATAGAACTGTTAATATTTACTGTAAATAGTTTTATTCTTTTACTTTTTTGACTTGTGTTACATTGTCAAGTACAGCTTCCATTTCCCACTTAAAGACTTTTTTTATATGAAATTTTGACATGAGGAATTTCCTCAAATATTTATACTCGTGAAAATATACTTAATAATTCTGAAATATTTTTACAACAGTAGTATTAACTAAAATTTGTCATTCTTCCTCTAAAAAAAAAAAAAAAAAAAAAGTAGCTGTCATTGGGCAAATATCTCATTATGCTCTATTTGCCCTTTTCTCCAGTATATAAACCCTATAATTCAGAAAATACCTGTCCCTACCAAGTAGATTCTAAACTGACACATGCTTAATATTAACCAAATATTCAGTGAGATAGTTCACTGTTCAAAAGAATGCATTGTTGATAAATGCTCCACTGTCTTTTTCTGCTGAAGACACCTCTATGTTGATCCTCTAGTAAGTGGATCTAGTTAGCTGTAGGAGTAGAGTACATTCTTCTAGATCAGTATTAGGATCACACACTAGTGACAGTCCATATAGGCAATGTAATGATTTCTCATGTCTCATCCACCTTAATTTTGCTGGCTATATATTAATACAGTAGTATAACAATGAATTAACATAGTGCAGAACTCAACTCTTACCTGTAGAACACTATCAAGAAAAATAGTTCAGTACATCTTTTATATGCTGCTAATCCTAAAAATCCTAGAGTCAGAAGTTCAGTCCTATAAATTTAATGGAATTGAAACAATTTGAGCTTAATGAAGACCTTTGGGATACAGTGTTTACGTCATCCTAGTACTGCATTATCATATTGCTGAAAAATTTGTAACAGAAATTTAGTTATTTATTAATTTCATTTCTAGAATTAATTTTAAATGATACAATGTTTTCCAGTGAAAATTATTATATGAATTAATATAATACTATTTTGGATCTCATATTCCTGGCCTTGATTTAACTTGATCTCTAAAAAAATATTAAATGAAAAAGATATTCAAAATCTGGAGGAATAAATATTTTTTCTGGGGTTTTGGGGCGTTTTGTTTTTCAGAGGGGGCATTTTGCTTTGTTTTACCATCGAGTATTATTGATTAAGTGACAGCAATTGGTTGTATCAATAAATATTTTTTGTAGCCTAAAAGTCTCATGAGAATTGCAAGAACATCTCAGCATTCTCTAATGCAGCACTATCTGAAGGCTTGTTCAAGAGTATTTTGCTGTGTTAGGTGAAGCCAGGTGTGATTCCTCTCGGGGAAGGCAGTTTCAATGACAAAGAATTTTAGACAAATCTCATCTGAGATAGATGCATCCTTTAAGTATTAAATTGAGCAAAGTTTGTTGATGGTTTTCTGACAATGAAGACACAGAATAACCTCATAAGATCCCTTTTTGTTTTCCATGTGAAAATGCCATGACTGAACCCTGGAATACTTCCATATTTTTAGAGGTATATATCACATACTTCTTTGTGTTTCTGTCATATCTGTATGCAAATAGATTTTCCTTCTCAGATAGAGAAGTAAATTGAATTTATAAAGGTCTTTTGTTTCTAGATTAAGTTCTGAATGTTCCCTAAAAAGACCTGTCTTCATCTTACGTGTTTGGCTGTTTGCTGCTAGTATTTATAAATGGTTATTTTGTGGGTTGTTTTGTTGGGGTTTTTTTTCAGTACTTCTCATCACTGTAGAACCTGTACCCCTTCTGCAGGTATGCTTCCATAACCAAAATAGAATATTGTCATAGATGAGTTCCATATGTGATTCTATTTTTATTTACATTTATGCAACTCAGGTGAATGCAATGAATATTTTAAGTTGAGGCTGAATTCTATCTGCAGAGTTGTGAAAGTAGTAATAGTCCCATTAAAAATTCAGGTTTGCACTTTTGGGCAAACTTGATCTAGGAGGTTGTCAGTAAAACATCCTTGGAACCATGCAATACCAATTTTATGCAATAATTTCTCTGACTATTTTATAAACATAGTGTGAATAATGTACAAACATTAAATATAAACATGCATACACACAGCTGATTTATTCAGAGTTACCTGAAATGCACTGCAGTGCATTATACCTTATAGACTTCTTTATTCATCTCAGAAGTTCTGAGCTGGCAGATAATTTAAACAATAAGTGCCAAAATTTCAGTTTCTAATGAGGCATACAAGCTTCCAGATGTGTACTAACTCCCTTTTGACAATTGATCTCAGAGAAGTCAGTGCTAGTTATGTAGGTGAAAGAATCACAGTATTAATTTAAAACGATACTCCAGTTTCAAACCAAATCAGACCATGGTTTTTTTTGTGTTTACAAATGTCATTGTTCTAGAGATATGTTACACTTATGACATGGAACAAATTTCTAACCCCTTAGTGGAGCCTTCTTGTCTCAGAGTTCTCAAGCAAACAAGAATAATGTCACAAATTTTGAAAAGGGTCTCATATGAATCTTTCAGATGTGTATTCATCTCACTTAAAATTACCTCTTGTTCTTGCCAAACATAAACTGAACTTCAGTGGTAAACTGATCATAATTGTTTAATGACTCCAATATACAGTTTGCTATGAATTTATGAGGAAAGTAGTCATATTCTTTTAGTCATAGTGATAACTCAGTCGCTTGAGACACAACCCATTTGTAAAGACACTGAATCATTATCCTGACATTCAAGAAGCATATGCTGTGATAACAGCTAGACCTAAAGAGACAAAAATTATGCAGAAGAACTTTTCAAATAATGGAAAAAGCTCCTTTTCTCTTGTTCTTTGCAGTTAATATCAAGTGGAAAGCTAACATCAGTTTCTGCACTGGATAGTTCTCTGGTTTACATCAGCTTTTAACTGTTATTAAAAATCTCAAAATACCTTCATATTGTTAAAGAAAGCAAAGGAAAGCATACAATCCTTTCTTTCTTCCTTTCTTCTTCCTTTTTTTTTTTTTTTAAATTTCATTTCATCAATACTGTTCTTCTACCACAACTTACCCACTTGCTTTGGAACAGAAGGAACTGAGATGCAGTTAGAAAACATTGCTTGATTTTTTTTGTTCTATAGATTTCTAAGTAATGCATATAGATTAATAGCCATTAAAAAGGCTGAAATAAGTTTTCTTTTAAAAGTGCTCTGTTTCAAAGAAAGCAAATTGTCTGCAGACATTGAAAGCATTTATCGGTAGAGGAAGACAATGGACTTTTTTTTTTTCCATTTTTATATTAACTATTAGTTATTAACACTATTAACTGTGTTAGTAGTGTTTATAACTATTAGTTGTAAACACTATTAACCTAGACTTTATTTTATTTATGAAAACAGTTTGCCTCTTTTTTCCACTGTGCTGTGGTTTTGCTTGTTATTTTAATGAATTTTTAATTACTGTATTAACTAGTATTAGAATCTGATATTAGTGGCTTCACTAAAACTTAAATCCATTTGCTAGCAAGGAAAAGAAAATGTTGACTAATAGTTCAAAATGAAGAAGTGGGTTTCACATATAATTAAATTCCTGTTTCTACCTCCACCTACTTGCTGCAAGCTAGTAGCCAAACATCTGTTTTCCCCTCTATAAAATGCAGATACTTGTTTTCTGAACCAGTCACATTGACACTTTAACTCCACCTCCTGGATTTCATGTGGTATGTTTACAAGTGTATGTTCTATTTTCTTCTTGACAACATGGAGATTTTGTAGTTAATTATAGAAGAGTTCAAGCTGGTTGTGGGTAGAAAGATCACCAGCCTTTCCTTGCAGCAATCTTCCTCCTCACACCAAGTAAAAATAAAAAAAAAAAAATAAATTGGTACTCTAACAATATCTCAAACTCCCTGAAGAAAGAGTGATTTCAGGGGCAGTGAGTATCAAAGGAAGGCATGGTGCCACGAAGATGCCAGGAAACACAAATGCAGGGTATCAGATGTTAGTTGGAGCAAAGATACAAACTCTTTAGTCTAGCATGCCTTTTCTCTGTACAAGATCAAGCCTGAAAAACACATCTTTTTTTTATAAATATATTTATCTCAAAACCAACATGAATGTTCATACAGTAGTTCTGTAAAGATAAATGCTGACACTCAAAGGAAAATGTAGTTTGAACCTTCAAATCAGCAAGAACCACTTTTACAAAAACTGAATATGAATTCATGCAAACTGTTGAATCAATCCCTTTGTAGTTATAGGAGTGTCCTTTCCATAACTTTTTAAGAGAATTAATGAAAATCCTAGCTAATAGGAACAGCCCAAAGGCATATTTAAGCTAATGCATCCTAAATGAAATCTTAACCTTCAACCTTCATTTTCAGAAAGCATATTCTCTAATTATATAGAGCTTTTTTCATGCAAGTGAAGATGTAATGCTGATTAGGTTATATATCATTAAGGGAAATTTTGCCACTACGAGGTCAACATCTGTTGACTTGGAAACTATAAGGCATAATTCAGCATTTGAAATCATAGCTGCTTCTAGTAGGGTTAATTAAAAACTAACTCATAATTTCCTGAAAACTCATAACAAATGCAAGCATAACCGAAGCTGAAAGAGATTTTGGTTTTTACATTCTGATATTCATTGAATATGTCCAGCCCTCACAGCTGGGGTAGCAGAGGTACAACCTTGAACCTGGACACAGTCAGGTTTGATTGTGGGTTTTTCCTGAATTAATACATTTTTTTTTGCTATGAGTGTTCTGTACTGGAATGTAATTAAGGAACAGAAAGCATAATGACATTAATAATTGGTACTCCAACCTCAAAAGGTGCTGGTTTAATCAGAAACTCTGAGTGTGATTTCATGCACGGGTCCTTGTCAATATAATCTCATTTCTCCCACTCCACAGACCATACAGCAAGTCCTTAGCTGCCATGCTGATTTGATACAGAAAGAAAAACCACACATGCCTTTTTTACCCAGAAACCAATTAGTTCTTTTGTCAATATCAGTGTAATAACATATGCATTTCAGGGACGTAACTAAGAAGGTCAGATATTATGATGGTGGTTTTGAAATTTTTCTTTGCAACTTGGAAATAATTTTAGCTTAACCAAATACAAGCTGGTAGAGATATAAATATTAACTAAAAGAGGTTTCATATGGGGGAACATATGTCCGCTTCTTAATGTAATACTAAAATCCTACAGATGTTGACACTTAGTGATAATAAGACACCAAAATCATAGATGTGATTACTCAGCACTTGAAGCAATATTCATTAGCAATATTATAAAATGCATATAGAATCGTTAGTCTAGAGAGCCAATAAATTACAAGAAAGAAAAAGATGTCCAACTCACTAGTAATATTAATATGTCCTTCACTATTTCTTCAGTACAAACATAAAAATTGTTATTTGTATTTAGTCTTAGACTCAGTTACATGTAGTTTCCCTTATGACTTCTGATATAGTAAACTTTTCTCTCATCACGTTATGCTACAGTCTAAAACCACTGAAGTACACTTTGGGATTACAGAATATTTAGAATCTATTTTAACTTTTAGATTATAAAAATAGCTATTATTCTACAAGTTGAGGAAAAAAAAAAAATCAACTACTGTCCACGTGTCCATAATATTACACATTTCTTATTTAGGTAGAGGTAAAATTCTATGTTTGTTTGTGGTTTTTTTGGTTTTTTTTTTTTTTTTTTCCCTCAGCAATACCATGTTAGTTCAAACTATTTAATATTTTTTGGTGTGTTTTCCTAGTTTTGATATAAAGGTATAAATGTTGTCTATAGAGCTTTGTGACAAAATCACTAGGGACTTTTTACTGTTGAATGTCTGTATTTGAGTCAAACACAGGTAACAAGTGAAGCACAAGTCAAGACATTTTTCAGTCCTTTCAGTCTCATGATCCCTATTGTAAAATTTTAGCTTTTTTTTTCAAGTTTAAAGCAGAGAATAAGTGAATAGAGATGATGTACATATAAAGCCAAGTACAGTAAGAAAGTTTTAATAAATTTGTGGACTATTAACATGAAAATAAAATATTCTGTATTTGTACATATTTTGTACACATTTTATTATTACAGACTATAGAGTAATATATACTTATGTATATAAATTTTCACAGTGTTGTTCTGTACATTGGAAAGTAAAATTTACCAATTTCATCCTCAGTTAATGTTTTATTTATTTTATTTATTTTAGTTTTGATATAGATTATTTTAGCTATCTATTTATGGCTAAAAATCAGGATTTCACCATAAACATGAGATTAATTTGGCTAGACCTTCTGAATATTGCATTAAGAAGTGGAAACCCAAATAAAAGTTTGAAAGTTCAATCCCCCTGTTAGCTTGGCAAGTAGAAGTAAAAATAAAAATGAGGAGTAAAAAAGTTAAACCTAGAAATTCTCAACCAATGAATCAATATTCATGTGGGAGTTATAAGAAGTTATAGTCTGGCATATTTGATACTGAAAAAGAAGTGTTGCTGTAAGATTGAAACCATGGTTTAAGAGCATGATGAATGAGAGGCAGTAGAATCTTTATATTCGTGTTGAAGAAGTTAAGGTAAGCTGTTTCTACTCTGTCCCCAGAAATATCCTTAAACCAAGGGACACTTCGCTCTCACCCGCATATATGAAGTCCAGTTGTAGGGAAAGCAACTCCTGAATAAACTCTATCTTCAGAAATTCTCCCTTCATGCACTCTCTTGATACTTAGCTTCAAATGAGTCCAAAACATCTTCCAGATAGAAGTATTTTCTAATGCCTTCATATGTTTTTATATACAACTCTCTTATTCCATTTAAACTCTGACTTTTACCACAGCATAAAGCAAGAGAAAGACCTTGCATCATGAAGAGCATAAAGAGCAAATATGACAAACTTTCAAGAGACAATTTAAAATCTTTTTTTAGCTAAAAACTACAGAATACCTGATGAGACATCAAAAAATGTAAAGAAAAGCACAACTATACTAGAATTTATATTTGTTTAGCATATGAGACAGATGGCCCATCGAAGACTACAAAGTTTTAAAATAGTTGGAGTTGCTTGGCTGGAACATTAAGAGCTACCTAAGCAAATTTCCAAAGAATTTAAAGACTTTTTTGGCTTTGTTGAGGAAGATAGAGCCCAGGTCCCTTGATAAATTAGCATATTTTTCATTATGATTGACAGATATGTGGCAGAGAGTATCTTTCTTGACAGTCCTTTTAAGGTCTTATATCTAGCATGCAGTGGTGTCAGTTGGTTTTATGCAGCTCCTGTAGCATATCTACTTCATTAAGCCTTGGAGCACACAAAAGTTGTGTTGCATTTTCTCAGGTTATATTTTTGTTTGGTTGCTTGGTTACTGCTGTTGTTTTTAACCATTAGGTTTTTCATCATCATTGAGAGAGGACAGAAAACTTCAGCTTTTAGTTTCTGCCCTCTAAGTGTATAGTGATAAAACATGAGCTTTTGAGATGTTCATGTTCACTGCATTTTTTTTCATGAGTGCGTACAAGAAATAGAAAATATTAACAGCAAATAAAACTAGTCTTTTTGTGCACTTCTAAAACAGTTAAGAAGCATTTTCTGTAAGCTAGTAGAAAATATTAATATTATTGATAAAACAGAGGAGAATACAAATACGGAGTATTTAACTAGTCACTTGGAGAAAACTAGCTTCATGCCATTGAACAATAGTGACTATTTTTTAATAAAAGACTTCCTTCTAATTCTGAAAGCATAAAGTTTTAAAAATTCACAAGACACTATAGTAGGTGAGCTCAAAAAAGCAGTATCTACTTAAATGATTAATTTATTTTCTTTTTAATCACTTAGAAAGGTTTTACGTATTTTTTCCCAAAGCCATACTACAAGATTTATCTTATTTGTGATTTATTTAGGTTTTTAGCTAATTTCTGATTTTGTGTAATATTTTAACAACAAAAGATAAGAGACAATATGAATGTCATCTCTTGTATTTATTAATTTATATAATACTGGAGAGCACTTCTGCAGTCTGTTACTCTTTTATCCTTCTAGTCACTATTTTTCTTAGGAGATAATGTCAAAAGGAATTGAACATTGTCACTGGATAATGCTGTCCCACTGCAAAATGAATGTCAAGACATTTATGAAAAATAAAGGTTCGCATGAAACAAGAGACATCTATTTCAAAGTAGGAAAGCATTTTCCAGCCTAAATATTCAGTGCTTGTACAGGATTGCTGTCCACTCAGACTTTTTTGAAAAAGTGAAACAGATGAGAGACACAACTACATTAACATCTTTCCCACTTGACGTTCACCATAAAATTTCCATTTCGTATTATCATATGAATATGATTAAAAATAATTCTCCAGGTATAAGTAAGAATGTAAAAAGTAAAGGAATATATTCTTCAAATATTTTCTGTTTCTATTTTCGCTGTACAACAGTTGCATAGAAATCCATAATTTAAGAGGTACAATAAAGACATAAAAATTAATAAAGTTAGAAAGTATTATTTTAGATAATACATATAAATATATATATTTTATATGTATGCATATATATAAAATGTTGTGTAGTTTAACTTTGTCTGTACAAAACAATGTGAAAATTAAATAACTATTTCCATTACTGGCATTGGCTTTATGTTTGCAGAGATCTTAAGCTTTTTTATAAATAGGGAGAAAAAAACTTAACTTTTGGCAATATTAAGAAAATGCAAATAAAAATTTATCTTAAGCTCTGAAACATCTTTCTTTCTTTTTTACTTTTTTTTTTTTTTTTTTTTTTACAGAGCAGGTGAAAAAGCAGGCAGTATTAGGAAACCTGTGGTTACTTCTGTCATATTCCTGCCATAATCATTCTGCTGAAAATTCATAGCTATGAGGTTTGATACTAAGAAGCTGATAATTCAAAAAGTATTGAAATATTCCAGAGCCGATATAGATTTTCCTACACACATTTGATCTTGTATTTCCAGTATAAGGACACTTCCCAGCACTATAGACACAGATTTCCACTTTGCTGCAACAAATGTTAAATTTAATCTATCTCTCTGAGTTGCCCTAAAGTTTGTCTCTCTGAGTTGCCCTAAAGTTGTTCAGTGTTTAAGAGATGAGTTTCCTTTCCGTATCTTCTACTTGGTTAATGAGGTATCTGGTGTACATTGTGCCATAAGGAGCATAGTCAATAGAACAACTCCCTGGGGAAATAGCTTCAGCAGCAGAGCTTTAGGAAAACAAATAAGAATTGTACATAGTTTTTGCTATTCAACATAAATTTTAAAAATGCCATGTGAAAAAAAAATTAAGGAGATCAAAGTAGATGTGATTGAGATTATGCCTTTGCAGATACTAATCAAAGCTGATTTCCTACTTTCTTGTTAAAAGAAATGAAAATTCTTCTGTCAAAAACAGTGAAAAAAGAATAATATCCATGTATTTTCTATTGTATTCATTATAATTAGTGTTTTCATACGAGGTTTCCTTTATGATGTGAGAAGCAGTCATCACTAATTCATGTGAGCTGATAATCATGTTACAGGTTGGTTTAATGAGATTACTGCTTTTTTGATAATTATTATGGTAATACACTTCCTGTGACTCATAGAATTCTGTTAATTAGTATGTGATTACTTTAATATAATTTATTTATTCTGAAGTCCCAAGTTTATTATACTAAGCCGTACAGTTATTGACTTTATTACACAGTTTTACTTCATTACATTGGTTTTTGGTTTGTTTGGGTTTTTGTTGGGTTTTTTTTTCTGATTTTAATTTCATCTTCCTGTGAGTCCACAAATCTTCCCTTACATTCTTGGGATTTCTTTAACTGAAAGAATTACAGAAAGTATATAAAATAAGTCATTATTTCTGCTCAACTCCTGAAAATCACTATTGACTTTAAAATGGTACTTTAGCCCTGGTGGATTTACTCTAAGGATCCATCATGCACCATGGAGTCCTGAGACCGTATCAGTTCCAGTAAGGCTGATTCTCTGCCTCCTCATGGCACCATGTACACCAGTTATGGTATTGCTGACATCAAAAAAACAAAGTAGAAGATACAGGAAGGAAACTCATTTATTAAGCACTGACCATCTTTAGGGCAACATAGAAAGGTTAAATTTAAAGCAAAAGGCATCATGATTTCTGCAGTATATTAATCAACACAGTATGCCCTTGATGAAGAAAATGCTACCTCAGAGTCTGAACTTTGTGAAGCACCAGAGGTTTAGGGCAGCACAAATGCATCACCATTTTCCTCCGCTCAGCAGGTGATGTAATGCACTGCAAATACACAGGAAATCTGGCCTAAATTTGCTGTCTAGAGCCCCTGAGTTCTAAGAGTCTATGTTGGAGATGGGTCCACAAAAAACATTGCAGGAAGGCTTGTAGTCAACACTAGAACCTTTAGAGCAATAGTTTGCATGTGTTTCCTTGAATTTGTAATTTACAGTAAATTTACTTTCTATCTCGTTCTTATTATTCTTTCTCTCCTGAAAGTACTGTGGAGAAAAGTAGCTGATAATCTGTTAAATATCCTGTCTGTCAAGAAATAAAACCAAATGTTGTAATTTCAGAAACAGAAAGGAAAATTCATGCCCAAATTTGCAAATCCTAAACAAATCTTATTAATTTTAGATAACAGAACAGCTACCTAAAAAAGTAAGCTATTTCTCCAGACCTGTGTAGGGGAATAATATGTCTTTCTCACGGAAATTCAAAATTAATTACACATTTTTGTTAGAAATGTTAAAAAATATTGACCATACCTTTTAAACATACCTGTTTATTACTGATTATAGGAAGATGCTCTTTCAATCAAGATACGGTAAAGATTGACTTGCTAACTGTACTGCTAACCTACCAATTCAAATTTTCTCTCACATTATAAACTCAATATCAAGCTTAATCATAGAATCATAGAATGGTTTGGGTTGGAAGGGACCTTAAAGTTCATCTAGTTCCAACCCCCCTGCCATCAGCAGGGACACCTTCCACTACACCAGGTTGCTCAAAGCCTCATCCAGCCTGGCCTTAAGCACTTCCAGGGAGGGGGCATCCACAACTTCCTTGGGCAACTTGTTCCAGTGTCTGACCACCCTCAGAGTCAAGAATTTCTTCCTAATATCTCATCTAAACCTACTCTCTTTCAATTTACCCTTATAATCTTATAATGTAATATAACAGAAGTCTTATACTACACCAAAAGATGGATTTGTAAGTCTCCAAATGGAGAACAAATACAACAAATTTTGTTAACTGCATGAGAACCCATTTATAGTACTCTTTTTGAGGGGGAAAAAAAACCCCAAAACAATATAAACCATGCTAGTTTAAGATTCTAGAATAAATCTGTAATGACTTTTTCTATATGGTTGGTAGATAGCAGTTCACCTTTTTATTATGTTGAATCTCTTAATTGTAAGAACTGTTACAGAAAATAAAATTGTGTTCTTTTCACATAGAGTGTACTTATGCTTTTTAACACAGCAAATTTCATGCTGTGTACAAAGTAACCTTAATAACCACAGCTTAAAAATTATGTGAAAGAGTGCTATAACCCATATTTCTTCGCAATGCACAGTATCAGTGTGTACACAAGCTTTCGTGCTTATACTATCATTATCCTTCTAACTAGCAACTTTATTTTTTCAAAATGGAAAAAAAAAAATAAGATGTATTTTAATTCCTGGAGAGCACTTAAGGATAAAAATACAACATTTGACTAATTTTCTAAAAAACAGTTCATCAATCTTTCCACTTAGGAAAGAAGTTTTGTTCTATAACAATAAAATATGTGTCAAAAAAATTATCTTTGAGATCAGAACATTGTTGCCTAGCTACATTACTGGAGTTTCTTAAAATCTTAGTGAAGATTGAAGTACCTAATTAATTGTTTGTCACCTGCATATTTTTGTATCTTTTCAGTTATCTGCTACACATTAAAAGGAACACAACATTGTTTGTTTTGAATTGCTGAGCTTTTCTCTTAGTTGTAGTCCAGATTTACCTTAAGTCTGCAATCTTAAGTAGCTAAAGTCAGATGGGATGAAGCAAAATCTTTGGTATTTTTAAGTAGGAACTATTTAAGCGTTTTCCCCTTTCCCCCAAATCTCTGGTAATTTCCTTTTACCACTTTTACTCTCCCTCTGATGACTACACTACTCTCCTAACAACCTTCTTTCACATGTCCAATGTAGAGTTTTCCTTTTATTAATAGCAGTGTAGCTTCAACATTAAAATATTTAAAAGCTCTGTTTCAGAACTTCCAGTGTCCCACTAGTTTAAGTGCATTTCAAACTACAGTGGCCTTAGTGTCCAGCATTCCTAGCAAGTAATTCCCACACTATACATTATTCTGCTATGGGCTGCTCTGTTTCTTCTATTGGAGTTGCCCTACATAGCAGTTATACATTTATCAGAGTTGAAACTTTTTTTTTTCTTAGGTAGCAATCATCATGACAGCAAAAGGTTCACTTTACTGTATTTCATTTGGGAATGAAAATATAAGTGACATGACGTGTCAAAATGGCACAACTGCAGGTACTTATACTTTAATCTCAGGGTAGAGATCCTTTCTAGCATATATCATGTGACTGGAGTTAGGGTTTGCATAAATGCTTTCTTAATTATACATGTAAATGTTCATATTCCAGAACTATTAATTATTCCTCAAAAAGAAGATTGTTTGGCAATGGAATTTTACACAGTCTACTATCCTAGTATTCATCTTGCTCTTAGTTCAATCCCATTAATCACGTTATATTATGCAACTTTCTTATTCATCATCTTGTCAAAGAGAAAACAAAAAAAAATCATCCATACCTTTATATATATATTTGTTCTATATACTTAACAAAAAAACCACAGTTAAATTGTAGTTTATACAATATCACCCTTTTAAAATGCAAGCCTAGAAGCATTACAAATAATATTTTTGATTTTAAAATAGTTTTTAGAAAATACATGTCAGTCATCCCAGGAGAAAGATTCTTGTTGATCATCAACAAAACTTTGAATTGTTCTGCTTTTGGTTACAAAACTTTAGATTCATCTGGTTTTGCTATTTACATATTTTTTATTTACTTACTGTTTGTATATATATTATAATCATTGCTTCTCTTGAAATAGAAATACTAGGAAGCTGACACCAATGTTAATACATCAAAGACAATGATTCCTTACATGAAAGCATTCTATTAAAAAATCTAAAGAGACCTTTATAATCTTATGGTTTGTGGAGTCCATTGGAAAACTGACATGAGTGCTGCACTTGAACTTGAAATAAGCCTGACTGAATGTTTCTGTTTTAATAGTCTCTGAAGATTATCAGCATAACCCTCACTTAGATAGACAGCAGCTGTCTCTGGACCTTACATATTGCCAGTTCATTTCAGAAGCCAGATTTAACAGTCCTCAAACACTGTTCTTTGCCATATATCAGGATTTTGAAGTTGTACCAAGTTCCTTCTGACCAGCTTATAGTTGGTAGTGGAGTAGAAGTTCTAATATGGTCTGGATCTATTTTTAATACCTCATTACAAATAAGATCTTGTTTCTGAATTTATTAATCCCTACTTAATTTGCTGTAGCTTTTACCTGATTAAAAACTTGTTGATACATGAATGTATGGAGCTAAGGAGTTTTGATTTCAAAGCTTTTTACAGGCACTTGTAAGCATTGCTTTAAATGCACATCCATCTGCTATCAGTCTGATTCTTCTCCTGAATATCAATTTTACAAGCTTTGAGCACACCTGTCAGCTAAATTATGTGAAGACCAGTAACAGGGGAAAACTAATTTCTGTAGATGTTCTTAAAATTAATATGAACTTCACATGTTTGAAAAATTTTTTCAAGAGTTTTGGTAAATAATATGTTTAAAAAGAAAACCAAAAACTTAATTACCTAGTAATGTAGTGCAACTTCATAGTATTACAATGTTATGTGTACTGATAGACTACAGTATCTCTGTATGTGTACATTAAAAGAGATATGTAGCAGAAATAAATAGGACCAGAAGTTAGCTAATGACTAGCTTTTTCATCGCCATGGTTATTATGACAAATAACTGTGATGGAGTGATCTTTGAATGATTGATGAATAGCATCTCCTTTCAAGATTAAAACACATGCAAAAGATGAAAAAAACAGCTAATTAAATGCTTCAGGGGATAACCTCATTGTTTGAACCTTACTGCAGACCTTCTTTTACAATAAGCCACAGACTGACGCAGTGTTCAGTGGCTAGCATACATCATGTATGTATGTATGTTTTTGTATTTTACTTGGTCATTTCAAGAATGTCAGTTGCTGGAGCATTTCTCTGACAGGACATAGGAGTCACTGTACTCTTAAAAAAAAAAAAAAAATCAAAACCAGAAACTTGTTAAAGCAGTGTAATTATTCTACAGACTCAATTATCATCATCTATAAAAGCAAATTGTGCAAGATCTGGTTCAGTGAGTCATCACGTTAAGTCTTCCACATAGTCATGTCCAATACTGGGCCACCTGCCTAGCAATAATCACTTCTTCTAAATTAAATATAGAGAAGACTTGATCAGGTAATGTAAAAACATGTTTCCTACTCTACCTTTAAATGACAAAATTCTGTGCAATAAGTTTTGATTATAAATGCCTTCATCTTTTCTCCATCTTTCTCCTCCAATTCCAACCTCTCATTCAGTGTCTTCACTCTTAACATTCTGAATTCTTCCTGATGTTGTAAAAGTTCTCATTAGTCCCTCTTACAATTAGCTTTTTTCTTGTCATCTTTTCATTTTACCTCCATCTTAAGTCTCTTCTGTTGATTCTGCCCTTTCTTCAGTCTATACCTTCATTAACATCTGATGTCTTTCTCTCCTTCAAAGTCTCTTGAATGTGAGAAAAAAGAAAGTTTTGCTATGCTTTTCTTCCTGCATCTCTTTAAAAGTTTGGTGGTGGGGGTTTGGGGTTTTTTTTTGTGTGTAGTTTGTTTTTTTTTTTCCTTTTTCTTTTAATATCTTTCATCTGCTTCCACAGTTCTTTGTACAGTTCTACTTGGCCAGTTTAGCATAGCCATTCCTTCATTAATTTTCTCCATGAACACATTGGCTGTGAAGCTGACCTCCTTTTTAAAGGAGAAGCCACTGACTGAGCATTCACACACCATCCACAAAGTCGTGCACACACCACCTGAGATTTTAACTGTTGGGACCAGAGTCCCTTTGCAGCAGGCAACACCAGTGAGACAACAGGTGTTCCTTTTGACTCCCAACTCACGCACTCACCCTTGGGTTCTTATTCTTCCTTTGGGTTCAATACTATGTTTCCCATAGCAAAGTCTCGGGAGTCTGTTTTTTTTGTTTGTTTGTTTGTTTGTTTGTTTTTCTGATGGTACAGCCGGAAAAAACAAACAATCAAACAAACAATCCAGATCTGTCTGGGTGTCTCTATAAAAATTTCCAAGAAAATTAATTCTATTCCAGCCAAAAGCATACCTAGGTGAAAGTCCGCAGCCTTTGGCCTAAGGCTTCAGCAAATCTAGCTGCTCATGCGAATGCTAAATGATTGACTCTGAGCAGTTCATTCTATTTAAAACTACTGATTTAAGCAAAACAGCTAGTATTTCTCAACAACCTTTCCTTCTCTATGGAAACACTGTACAAAACAAGGGTTTTGAAGTAATTGAGTGTAGTGTTTTGCTAGATAATTCCTTTTCTTCTATTCCAGGCCTGTATGTGGTTTTCAGCTCTTTTTTTCCCCTGTGTTTGGAAAGCAAGAACCTCAGAGATATTATTATTTCCATCTGTATTTTGAGTATCTAAAACACTTTTCTCAGACCATTATTTTTTGATATGGTAATATCAAATGGTAATAATAGTCCATGGTATTTTTAAGAACCTTGACACATAATAGAAAAAAAAAATATATATAGGAAATTAAACAAAAGTTGTAAACCTATATAGGTAGATAAAATAATTTTGAGCTTTTATGAAAGGTGAAATATTCCAGAGTTTAGGGAGGAAGTAATTTTTCTACCACATGGGCAAAGAATATGTAATACCATATAATCCTTGAAATGCCAGAAAAATAACATGTTGAAAACTGTTTTCAGGATTAATTTTAATTGAAAGTTAAATAATTATATATGAGAACAAGCAATTTTGAATTTATTAAAAAATAACTAATGTACACATAACTGCATTTTAAATTTTAAAGATAAGTGACATCAAATAATTTTTTTTTGTCATAACTTCAAGACTATCGTCACCATTGTTCGTTTAATATTTTATCAGTTTTACAGATTTTTTCTAAAATGTGGTAAAAGAAGTCTTTATTATGAAAAAAAAAAAAACCCAGATTACAATTTGGTCCCATGCTTGTCTGAAGTCTTCCCATCAATAAATTAGTGAGACAGAGACATTTAATTAGCAAATGTAGGATGATGTGCTGCGTAGGCCACATACCTTTACTGTTTGGGTGCTTGATATATTAGTTAATCGAAAAAATTATTTATATTTTCTGATTATGGTTCTTACACATACCCATTTTCATTTTCACTGAAGCCTTGACCAACAGTCCAGGATGAAAAGTGTTTTTACTTTCTCTTTCGTGTCTCCTCTGTAAATATACAATGGTGATGCTGCTTTATTTCACACCAACAGAGGCTGTGCAGTGAATCACAGCATCTCAGAATTTTATTTCCTTTCTTGGAAACAATCAGTCTTTTCACAACAATTTGCAGTAATGTTTAGAATACTTCTGGTGAGATTTCATGACAGGTATAAAATTAACCTCAAATCACCAATGTGTGTTATATTAGCTTCTCTAAAGACCTACAGTAAGACTACCTTAGGTTCTGATCTTGATAAATCTAAGCTAAACAGCTTCAGACTGGTTACTTGATTCTATGGCCACAGAGAATCGTATTAATATTTTAGTGGGAACTGTTCATCCCTCTGAGTCAATACAGAACTATAGGCTCAATATGGGAACAGAAAAGTTCTACGCTACTGGAGTTCTGAAAATTAAATTACCCAGTTCCTTACTATCTTTCAAATTCCAGTTTTCTTGTCCCTATTAATTATGCTATTCACTGACATTTTTTAAGTAAAATACAGACACTGGCAGTGTATTTTTATTCTATTTGTTTTATGTGTGAATTTAGTATCCAGAAAATAATTTAATAATTGAAAATAGATGCTAGTCTATTTTTTTTTAACTAGCTCATTTCTCTTCTACATTGCACAGTTAGGTGATATTAACCAGTGCTACTTTTGATCTTCTATAAAAAAGTAGTTCCACAGTGGAAGTAATTTTTTCTAATCTTGTGTTTTAGAAAAAACAAAATCTTATGGGAAGAATGTGCACATGAAAAGGCCTTTTGCATTGTCATCTCACATTCAGAGAGGCCTTAGGATTATATATTCTGATGCAAAAATTCCCAAATTTTGGCTTGTGATCTCAAATTTACAGTGTAGGATCACTCTTATTTTCTCTATGCAGTATATATTGCTGGGTGAAGTAGTCTCTGATCCTCCAAAATGTAAAATGGGATATTCTTTTAGCCTGATACTTCTCAAACTTTTAGTTCCAAATGATCCCACAGAAGGACATGCAGAACATTTAGAGAACCTCTAACTCCTGTGATTCTAGTGCATTCTTTATGGCATATTTTTGTTTACTTTTTTTTTTTTTTTTTAATGAATGCTAGACAAAGGATGAGAATTTGTTGAACTTCTATATCCCCATTCAAGAAAGAGAGAGCTACTTCTTCCATGAACTGGGAGGATTTATCAATGAAGAAAGCATTGAACATAACATCTATTGCCCATTCTGGCACCATAGTTTTTCTAACTCAGATATTTGAGGTGGGAGATCCAAAGGCATTCTCACTATTTATTTTTACATGCCTTTGTAAAGAAGAGTTAAATAGTTTTAGATAGTTACCCTCTACTCCTTCCTCCCATACCTCCTTTCTCCTCACTGTCTTTTCATGAACCACACATTTATCAGCCTCCTTCTTATTCAGAGGATAACTCTGACATAAAGCAAAGCCATTTCATCTAAACAACCTTTCCATCACTGAAATTGTGGGAAATAGTAAAGAACATACATATGTAAACTGAGAATGTAATAAGAATCCAAATTGACTAAAATGAAGGCAGTTTTCAATGTCCTGAAAAAACTGCCACTATAAAGAAAAGACTGATTAATTGCATGATGGGTACGAGAGTAACAGAAAAAAAAAAAAAAAAAAAAAAAAGAAAAATAATGAAAATACTTTAGAGAAAATAATGGTTGCAGTGTGTTTGAGTGCTGTAGATACACAGTCTTTCCTGCCTTATATTTATTTGTTTTCTTTTCTTTTCTCTAGTGACCCTTTGACTTTTTTTCAGTCTTTAAAGATTTGTTTGACTTCTTTTGTTGCATTTTTTTCACAATCTGAATACATTTATCCACCATTGCATATATTTTGAGAAGCTCCACATATAATTCAATGAAAAGACCTAAAATAAAGTGTGAGGTGAATAACAGAAGAATCTCAGGAAGTATCAACACAAAACTAATGTTTTCTGAAAGCATTGTGATAGCTATTTTTTAAAACTGGGAAATTAAACAGAGTCATAGAATCATAGAATATTGGGATTGGAAGAGACCTTTAAAGGCCTGTGGTGGTGTTACTTAGCCAACACTTGGCTAGCAGCCAAACACAGCTGTTCACTCACTCTGCCCTGCACCCCAGGCTATAAGGGAGAGAAATGAGGGGCAAGGGTAAGAAAACTTGCAGGTAGAGATTGAAAAAAAAATAACAAACCTGAGATAAAATAAAATTTAAAATAATAATTATATT